>NC_086352.1:14547000-14847000 GCF_036324505.1 Eleginops maclovinus
TACTCTGGCTCCAGTTTCTGAGTGCCCCTGTATCTGTGTGGATGTGCACTATTTAAAGATAAATAACACATGCATTATTGCCCCACAATGGTAAAGGCCCAGAATATAAATATCCAAAACCTGGATGTCAAGCAGAGAACCTGAAGACGTTTTCTGGCGGTCATAAACAAATACATGTTTGAATGTTCCTTCCTGGTGTTAAAGTGGCGTTACGCATGCTATATGTAGGCTTCATTAACAGCTGTGTACATCTCTGTATTTCTCAGCAACTGAATACATTTAAAAACCTGTTTATAGGTATTCTAAAGTTGATGGTTCAACTATAAATCTTTGATAAAATCATACAGTCAGATCAGCTTTCCTCCCCCCCCCAACCATGAATCTATTGCAACTAAAGCCCCACATAAAAGGGCACAGCTTGCTATTTTAGTGCTACCCGGTGTATTTATAGCTGATGGTCTGACCCCACTATAAGCTCTATGAACAAGCTTAGTTACCAACTCCTCCCGGATCCCCACAAACATATCTATTTATAATCACCTAGATGAAATTCAGAGGACAGGTGCCATCATTTTTAAAGGTTTGGATGTGATCAAACACAGCTGAAATCAGTGATAAGCCTGCAAAGCCTCCTGCCACAAACGTTGACTTTGCTGCAGTTGTAGTTGGATCGAACCCCTGGTTGCTTCTTCTTTTGTCTCTTGCCTGCCCTTATTTACGTTGTGATATAAATAACGGGACACCAAATTGTCTTAATTAACACATGTCATCTCTTTCTCTGTATGTCCTTCTTTACATGACCTCCTGCCCTCAGTCTTAGAGTCATCATGCCAGTCCAAAGGGCGAGGCCACCCTGGGCGCCAGCATCACCACTCCACTCCACTCCTCAACCGGCCGCAGAAGATCCCCCCTGCATTCCAGCCCCAGCAACAGCAGCCTATAGGCTTTGGGCAGGTGAGCACATGCAGACACATACATGTATCACACAATCGAAAATGCATAAACACAAAGGAACGTGTCCAGCAGTGGCTCAGTAAGTAGGGGCTTGGACTGGGAATCGTAGGGTCGCCGGTTCAAGTCCCCGAACAGACTTGAAATATGGAAAGTGGACTGCTACTTGGAGATATCCCAGTTCACCTCCTATGCCCTGCTGTGGTGCCCTTGAGCAAGGCACCGGACACCTCCAATCCCCCCTCCCCATTGCTCCCCGGGCGCTGCACAATAGCTGCCCACTGCTCCTAGTACTGGGATGGGTTAAATGCAGAGGACCAATTTCACTGTGTGTGCTCTGCTGTGTGCATGTATGTGACAAATAAAGAGGGTTTCATCCTCCGATTCTATCTATCTATTCTACCTATACACCTTTTCATATTTTAATAGTTGAGGGTTGTTGGCTGCAGACAGACATTTGGAAAACCAATCAAGCACAACAAACAGTATGAGCCTTCGGACGAGGACAAGATATATTTCATCTTTATAAGAAAACTGGTTTAATAACTGGCAGAAGTTATGCTGTGGACAGGGTGTTTCAATAAACACAACTGGCAGTGGATGCTTGTGGAAAATATCTATTTGAGTAATTCAAGTCATTTTATCGTGCATCTGTCTTTGTTCTGCTATGTGAAGAAGTAAAGATGTTGGCACACTGTACCAGAAATGCAGTGCAATTCCTTAAGTGCTTATGACTACACATTTAAGTGATAAAAGAGAACATTTAAATTGCAAATATTAGCTTTTTATATGGTAAGAGCACGCTTAACACTCTAACTGGAACTTGATTCATCTGCCACAGTAGAGTTGTTGCTAATACATAAGGCATTTTATTGTAATACTGCTTAATTAATGAATTTCCAGTAAAACAACACAGTTGCATAGCACTGTAGCGGTTTGAACAGTGTCTGGATTGTTAACGACTTATATATGCAACCATTGACGTGTGAAGATGTGGACGGACAGCAGCCTCTAGTGGCTCTTACAGAAAGAATCTTAGTTGATAAACACTGTGATACTGATCAGCCAGATGCTCTCTCCTTCAGGTGCAGCATTTCGGTTCCTGCCACCAGGAATGGAATGGCAACTTTGCCCACCGGAGACCACAGGCCTATATCCCCCCCACCATGCATGGGCACACATTCACCCTGTCCCACAGCAGCCCCAACCACAATACGGGGCCCCACCCCCACCTTGGAGGCCACCCGCACACCCAGCCCGCCTTACTGTCCTACCCCCCGTCTGGTCCTCTGGTCACGGCTGCGCCCGTGGCCCACCTGCTGGCTTCCCCTGTAGCCTCCCGCCCCGTCCTCCAGCCCACCTACAGCATCTCCCACCCGGCAGGCATCGTGCATCAGGTCACCGTGGGCATCAACCCCCGGCTGCTGCCCTCTCCCACCTTGCACCACCAGGGCCAATTCAAGCCTCTCTTTCCCCCGCACTCTTACATCGCCTCGCCTGCATACGCCAGTTTCCCCCTCAGTCCCACCAAAATAAACCAGTACCCTTACATGTGAGCGCAGCTGCCCAGGTACCCTTTATACCACCCGAGGGCTAAGGGAGAGGGTTATCTTAAACCACAAACAACATGGTTTTCATTTCCTAAACCATGGCACAACCACAGAGAGAGCAAGCTATTTTTTGAAACATGTAGACTTGGGTGTAATTGAACTTCAAGCTTTAAAAAAACAAAAAGAAAAGAGTTCCAATGGTGGAGACGATTAGGGCAAAAATTAAGAAGGAAACAATGTATGAATGATTGAATGAAAGAATGAATGAGTAGTAAACTCACACTTAATGTGTTTTGCACATTTGATATATATCTTTGCATTGGATCTTCTACGAATACTCCTCAAAACAGGTAAAATAATTGGGGTGGTGTTAAATAGTTAGACTTTGCACCCCTGATCCCAGCTATTTTTCTATATTGCCTTCTTACGTGTGCAAGACACATCCATATTTGTAAAGCCATCCTAGTCTCTAGCTCTAGATCGACAGATGCACACGTCGTCCACAGTGTATGTTGTACTGCGTTTGAAGTATTTGTACCTTTTCGGTGTCTTTTGGTGTTAGCAATGTCAAGTCAATTAACCGATTTATATACAGTAGGGTTGTTCCTCACGCTGCATGTGGTCTTGCATGAGCAAAAATGTAAACGGAAAGAAGCATAGACGTTGCTCTTATTGTTTGTGTCACAAGACTCGCTGCATTGTATAACTGTCCCCAGCCATAGTGCCTTACATATTTGGGGTTGTTAATGTTACTACTTATATATGACTATATACATGATTATTAATGTACTGGACTGCAGCACTTGAAATTCCAATCAGTTGATGCATCCTATGTGTGAGTATATATATGCACACGTGTATATGTCCATGCATAGCCTGCATGGATGTGATGTATCGCGGATAGCGGTGCTTATCTTTTGGAGTCGGTGTATATCTCAGTGTTTAGTGAGTTACTTTTCTGTTCTTACAAGAAGAACAGCATGCTTTGCTGTTGCGAATGCTTACCGTTTCATTAAAATTGTTTTTTCTCTTCGTTCTCCCTTATCCTCAAATGAACTAGTGTACAAAGTGCAAGTACTGAGTATTGCTTAATATTTGATAATCACTTTCTATTTAGTGAAACTATTATTACAAACAGTATTTGTACTGTTAATTGAAACTGCAATACAATCTAAATAGTCATTGATTAGTTTATTTTTTCGTCTTCGTATTTTCATTTTGAGTGTTTTCACTTTGTTTATTAGATGTGTAGAAGTGTGGTGGGCATGGCTTTGATTAGGTAAGGAAAAAAATGCAAATTAATTCACGGTATGGAATTTTCTAAGCCTGAGCGAACCATGCAGTATTCAATATACACACATATATGGACATATATTATAGAGCTAGACTATTTAGTACTGATGCTTGATAAGGTGTGAGTTAATTGTGTGCAATTCGCTCATTTATGCATGTGTGACAAAGTTAACTTTTCCCCTTTTACATTATACCATTTGTTAAAGGCTTGAGGCTTCTCGGTGTCGACTGCTTATTTTATACATTCCGTCAGGGAGGATATATACATATATATGATGGTAGCACCAGGCTATATATATGTAGATATGCTGTGTGTGCATTTTATCTGTTCATTTTACTAGTTATGTGTGTATTTCCTTTTTGTCTTTTATTTTCAAATGAAGTTGCTTGTGCAGCACCAAAGACTGTAATTCATTTCCTGAGCAAGGTAGCTATTCTGTTTGCATAAACCTCAAATATACTGTAGTTGTAGAATGGGGTTAAATTAAAACCAACAAAAAAAAATTGTATTTAAAAAAACGGCAGAGGTTTTGTCTAGCTTTTTGGGCAATTAATAAGTCGTATCATTTCTTTCTTGAATGTATCATAGATAAGCTGCTATATGATGATTGCCACTTCGATAGCTGTGAAATTAGGTGATTTCTCTGAGTTTAAACCTAGCGTTGCTATTTTTGTATAGGTCCCTAATTATATGAAATAGAAGTGGTTTTGATTTTTGTGTTTTGCGTTCATATTTGGAGTGTCATTGTAACTACTGTATTGCTGATGATGAACATTAGTTGCATTTGTTGTTTCTCGGGGTGTGTGTTTTTGCATCAGTATTTTATCCTTATTAACCTTTCGGGCTCATCACTGCATATAAATGATGTATCTATGTAACTTAATTTTTTGTATGTTTTCATATTGACGTTTTGTACACATCTAAAGCTGTAGCTTGCAGGATTGATTTAACTTTTTCATTGTGCTTATATATACTACCAGTACTCTTTTGCGTGTAACAGGAGCACTGTGAGATGCCAGAAAAAAAATAATCCATTATGTTCATTGAAAAGCGTCTGTAATGTTTCCACAAACAAACACACTTAGCACTCATGCAGGTAGTAAGGCTTGTAAGGGTTTGGGGTGATAAGACTGTTTCCAAAACACAAATTTAGCCCAATGTTTCTGTTCCAAAACAATGTTTTACAACTCGTTTAACTGTTAAATTGATTTGAAAAATGAATTGCAATGTTTTCACTGTTCAATTTTATGTCTGGCTGGAATATCAGTGTCACACTTTGTTATTCTGCTATTCTAAACTGCCTTGTGTTCGGATCGCTCTCCCCTTTATGAGTGTCTCATATCAAAATGATGTTATGTCAATGCGAAACTGTGGCCATTGTTATGTGTTCCTTACCGAAATTGAGACAGTGTGAGCAGCACTGTGTATGTGCCTTGAGCTTCAGAAAGTGAGAATTCAAGATGGTGATTCCTCACCTGTTATTTGAGGAGGGCATAGAATCCACGAACAGTCCATTACTGTATAGAGTAGACAGTGTTTTAATGGCCACGCAACCAGAAATAAGAAACAGAACAAAAACCACATCCTTTGACCCGCTTGTAGACACGACAGAGGACGTGTGCATGATGGTGGCGGTCCTCTTGTTTCAGATAGCCGCCACCAAAGCCTCTCTGTGATAACACACACGTACACTTTGAATGATATGACACTCAACGATCTATGGATAGTCACTCTGGCTGAACAGCAGATGCAATACTTTACATTGTGCGGTCATTGCACCACCAAGTGTTCTTAGATAATCTCCATGCTTTACATTAGCTTGCATGCTCACCTGCGTTGCTTCACTTTGTCTGCCTCGAAAACTGTCTGCTCAGAGCAGCTTTTCCATCGTGCAAGTTATGGCAGAGCGGGAGTAACCAGAGCACAGTTAACACTGGCCTTTAAAAGCCGAGGAGCTTGCTTTATGTCCAGTCTTTTCTGGATGTTAATTCTGTGTGGGATCTGCTCTGTGAAGGAGATTATTGTGGTTTCTCTGTACAGTCAGTCGTGAGTGTAATACTCCACATTTAAACACTTACATCGATATGGTTGTATGTATTTTGATAGCTTTTTTTCTTACCTGTACGCTTTACTGATCATTGAATTTGGGAAAGAAAGCTTATGATGACAAGGCATGAACTTGGCAGATTAGCGCTTGAAATAGTTCCCCAATAATAAGCATGTGAAATGTAATCTGTGTGTTGATTCCTCCAAAGGTATTCACCAGCAATGCGCCTGCATAAACTCTCCCATACTTGTTAAAGAAAAGAATGGATGCAAAAGGAGAGAAATATTGAAACTGTTTAATTTTCCACACAATTGACATCTTGGATTTATGGATACGTTTTTGTTTTTGAGGATTCATGTATAATTTAACAGATTAAACAGTTTGTCAAATGTTATGACTTTGATATCAGTAAACAAATCCTTTAGAGATGTTAATTCAGGGTCTATTGGTCTAAATGTACTACTGTGTTACTCTTTGATTTGATGAGATTTGTTTAACTCAAGCTCTTATTTTTCTGGTCATCTGTATCAATTTCAGAGTTAATTCACACTGCAAGTTATAGAATCATCTATTTAGATTGCTTATCAAATAGACTTGATTAGGAAATCTGAACTGTTACTGTTTTAATACCTGTAGATTTTTGTGTGGCTTTGTTTATTTTTGTTTTGGTTTAATTTAGCTTTTTTATTTTGTGCTACACTAGTTTGCCATGTAGCAATTGCACTGTGCAATATTTACAGTATGAGGACTGGGAAAACTAACTATGGATGTGATGTCTCTTTACAGTTTGCGATAGTGTTTCCTCTCTAGTTCTCAGTGATTTAGGTGTGACCAAGCCTTCTCTACTTTGTCACATTAAGCGGGTTTTCCAGGTGACTCTTTTGGTGAGTGTCAAAAAAAGACTTTATGGTGTATTATTGTTAAGATTCACTTTGAATTAAAAAAAATCTATTGATGCAGCTCTTTTTGACTATGGTCTATTCTTTCTCCCCATTATTTTATTTATTCGGGTGATTTTTCTGGTGCTGATTAGTAGCTCTGTCACATCTTACTGCAGTGATTTTCAAACTAATTTGGACAAGAAAAAAGGCCTGCAACTGATTATTTTATGGAGTTAATTGTGTTTGAAATTGTTAAACGTGGATTAATTGGCCGAACCATTTGCCTGTAGAACATAACACGATATAATTTTAAAAAATCTTAAATTTGAAATGATAGTACTGGCAACTTTTACAGATTAAATTAGACAAGCAGAAACTGGTTATTCTTTTCCGGTTTAATTAAATATTGTTGAGGATTTATTGTTCATCAAAATGATGTCAATCAAATAATGGATCAAATGAAATAGTTTTTTTGCTCCACAAAATAATTAATGGAAACGTAATCATTTCAAAGCACATTATACCTGAGGAAACTCCCATCTTCCGATGAAGATCTTGCCATATAATCCAAAACAGCCGCTAAATCGACTTTATCGCAATACCTCAAATTAGTCATAAGTATAAGCACTTTACTGTTACCTGGATTAAACTTTTTTTTAATTGAATATGGTAATAGTGTACACTATACATCAAAAGCCATTGTTTGTGTTGTACTAAAGTGCAATGGACTTTGCATGATTTTATATTTGCTTATAGCATTTGTAGTTTAGTATAGTATCTGGGCTAGTGCTGCCATCTTGTGGCGGTGAGCCAGTACAGCAGCCTAGAGTCTACATAACTACATAATCGGATTTTAAGGTAGCAAAAATGTTAGCCCTACGGACGTTGTACACATGTTACATATTTGTGGAAGAAAGGAAAACTAAATTCGCACTGTTGAACATTAATCCACTTTACAAGCTGACATGTTGGTCCTCTTGCGGGGTTGTGTGTGGCTTCATTCCCCCAGCAGAGGTCGTCTTGCAGGCTGCTCGCTTTGACTTTACCCCGACAATTAACAGCAGAGAGGCCAATTTGTTCAGCTTGACCAGGGGGGTGTTAGCTTACACATCAATGACCAAGCAGCGTCCATACCCTTTAAATGTGTGGCTAAACGTCACCGGAGCACAGTCACATCCATAATATCCATGCGGAGCAGGTCTGTACGAGTCAGTTCACCGACAACAGCTAAATGTCAAACCTTTGGCAAAGTGTGCGCGCCTCCCTGCGCCACTCTGTGATGATGGGTGGACCGAGTGCAGCGGAGCGATAGGGCGCTTTTCTTAATTTCCCTTCATCGCCGCGTGCCCCCTCCAGCCCTGGACACCACCACGAGACCGCGGGACCGATATGTTTCCCATCCACTCATGAGGATTGATCCAATGTATTATTTACGACCGAAACTTCAGCAACTTATCCACTGGATATGGCTCCCGGTTTGAGCAGTGGGCGGACAGGTCATCCCGAAGTATTGGAAGCCCGGGGACCCGATCCCGATGGGCGCTCGCCGCGAAGGACGGATACCGGAGGAGAGAGGAGGTGTTTGAGGACCAAATGGCGAGCCGGAGCAGCGGGGATGCTTGCAAACTGTCTGCTGTCTGTGGGGATGCTTTCACTTCTTGTCCGGTGCGCTTTGGCCGCAGAGGGTAAGCACCACACCGAGCTATCTGATCCAACAAAACACATGCTGACGTGATGCATTCACCTCTGTCACATCTACATTCCAAGAAACAGCTATTGTGAGGAGTTAGCATATATATTTGGGAGGGAAATGGGTCTTTTGTTTCCCACAGGCAGCGTTTTATAATCTGCACATGTATTACTGCCGGGTGCACCATCCACATAGAGGCTGCAAGGATGACTGAATAGCTCGCTTTATCATTTTAACAAAGAAAAATGTAACTAGAGGTCCAGACAGCTATTGTTCTTACCATTACATGACATGCAGAAGGCTGTTATTGCATTGACATTTGCGCAGTGAGGCTGTACGTCCAAACAAACAGCTATTATTCACGATGAATTCCCCCTACTGACCGCATTGACATAATATGTTGTAAGACATTTTGTTAAATCTGGACCATGCAGGATTTGCTTGTGTGCAATGCCTCCCTGTAGCCTAATAATCTTTCCACCTGACGCCAGACAACTCGTTTGTCCCTCATCAGATTGCACTGCACATCTGCTTCTCCTCTGCAGCTGGACTCAACCTCAACTTTGTCTCTCCTCCCAACTTCACTTCCCCCTTGTTCTGTAATAGGCATTTCATGTTGGTTGCATTTCCATGAAAGAGGTTATTAGCCTCTGTGTTCCTATTGTGTGTAATGAGCTAAAGGGAGTTTTATTCTGGGAATGCAATGCAGTCACAGGGCAGTCAGTGTTTCAGAGCATCTGGGTCAGCACTAATGACACACATACTGTAGCCCACTGGAGGTCTGTGTGTCTCTGGCGGCATGAGAGGCAGCTGGAGTAAGGTTGGCCGAAATAGCTTCCCTTCAAACATGAATGCTTAAAGAAAAGCTTGACTGCTAAAGACAAGTCTCTGCATGTGCACTGATTTGGCTACATTACATTTCCCCCCCCACATTTATCCATGTACGTCACCTCAATGTAGATGGCTCTGACATTAGAAACAAAGCAAAACGAGGCTCTTAGCAAGAATTAAGTGTGTAGGTCCAACAGTAGCTCCATCACCTCCCTCCAGTCTGCAAACTGTGATGTAGTGGCTGTAGTCTCACCTCTGCTGATGCACTGCTACAGTAGCAGAGTCTCCTCCTCCCTCCTCCCATACCCACCTCCTCCTGCTCACAGTCAGCACATCCATTCTTAAACACACAAGCCCAGCAGCAGCAGCAGCAGCAGCAGCAGCAGCAGCAGCAGCAGCAGCAGCCTGAGCTATACATTACACTATGTTGATTAAAGAGACATACCAGTGGCCTACTTTTATTATTCACTTGCTTCAGACTCTAGGAAAACAAAACTGTGCACTTGGACTGCAGGGTTTTGTTTTGATATAAGCAGAGGTTTACTGACAATGACTGTAGGACTTTGGCTGTTGGGCCGTGAAAAAATCTAGCATTACAATATTTAGACTGTCGTTAAAAAAGGCTTGCGTCTGAATATATTGCTATGTATTGTGATACTGTAAGCAAGGCAACATATTATTTAAACCGGCTTTAAGGAGGTGAGTGTTTACAATAGACTGTCTCTTACTAGTGTTACAAACATGGAGGATGTACTCCTTACTCCAAAGAATTATCCTGGATTTACTCCCGTCACAATGTGTTTGTTTTTTTGTTGTTAATCTGGTACGGCACCAGCACAAAGGGAGACTCTGCTTCATCTTTAAAATGAAATCTATATATGGTTCAGTAATTAAAAGAATGCTATTTCTAATCTTTGGCTCATTCAAAACCTCCCCCTTTCATGGTTCCTATATGGATCTATAATAGGAAACATTATTCAGTTAGATGCACCCATTCCGATGCACCACACCAGTTTCGGCACAGAAACTGCCCTCATTAAGTGTATCAGGTATCGGCCATGATGTGACCGATACGCAAAGGTTGTTTCTTTTTCCATGCCATTATGAAATTATGTGTCCCGCTCATACATTGATTCAGCAACAGCGGGCCACTAATGAATTGTTTCAGTGCCACAGCTACAACTGGACTCATATTACCTGACATAAAAAAATATTCCATTGGATCCTATGCAATAAGCCATACATACTGTTTACTACATTTATGAAAAGACAGCAGTTGTATTGGATTGATACTAAGCCATCACATTAAATGTAGTGATGACCAGAAGGCCTTCTCTCTGACATTAAACATACATCACAAAATGTCTTTGGGTTGTAAAAATTGCATTTCTGGTTGTTTTAGATATCCATCATATTGGACTTCAGGGTGGCTTCAGGCTTAACAAATTCAAACAACACGATCACCAGGGTAGACAATAAATCATAAGTGATAAATTAAACCTTACACAGTTGAAGTTCATACTCGTCCTCCTTCATATCTCTTCACAATCTCATTAATATACCACCTGGCTTTGAATTTCAATGTCATGGTTTGCTGAATAAAACACCCCCCCCCCAGTTGTCAGCTAATATTACCCTGAATCACAGCTTCCTCCATATAATGTGTGAACCCAATACAATATGTGGCTACTATACAAACAACAATTTTTGTTCAACAATAACCATTCCCCCTCCCAAACCCATTAACATAGTGGAGAATGTAGTGTGGACATCCTATACGAAGCTTTTTCATTCAGTTAAATTGATCTTTAATAAACTTGAAGGATTTCTTAACTCATTTGTGGCTTTCCTATTAACACAGCTAGGTGAAATTATGCTCAGCAGCAGCTGGAGGACACCCGGAAGAGAGAGCTAAGCAAAGCCATCTTTGGTCTTTCCACAATCAAACAACTGTCTTCTGACATCAGCTGTGTTTACTCTTACTACCACAAACCTGCCCATTGCTTATGAGTACTGACGTCTTGGATTTGACAGGGGTTAACCTCACAGCTCTTTCGCTGTATGAGAAGCTATCCCTGAACTGTTGCCAGTCATCACTTCCTGCTTAGGAATTCATTGAAAAGAGACTCCACAATAAGATTGAAAGCCATTTCCTTTTTGCAATTCAGTCTGGGGCTTTTAGCCCTTAAATAGCTGTTAACGTGTGTCAATCGAACGGTGAGCTACACATCACAACCGTGGCTGTTTGCCTCTGCTTCTTGTTTTGTGTGGTTCAGTATCTTGCTGTTTTTTCCCCTGTGTCTAGATTAGCCTTTTAAGGGCTGTCACGATGGTTAATGTTAAAATGACTTCCAGGAATTGGTTTTTAAAAACTGCAACCATGACTCACCCTTGGTCTGATGACCTGCCTCCCTGAGCTCTGGGTTTGCAGGACCACTCAGGGGACACGATATCTCTGTTTATTTCCCTCGTTTCACCTCATTGCAGTGATTTAGCGTGCAGTAGTTAATTATGTTGCGGGTACAGCTTGTCAGGAGAGCTTAAGATGTATGTGCATGTGTGTGCACACGATGGATAGATAGATAGATGTTGTCTTTTCAGGTGGAGCTACAGCTGAGTTTTCGTTTGATTTCCACTCAGTCATGAACCAAATATTTGTCTTTGTGAACAGACATATCAAATATATCAAATTGAAAAGTCAATTTACAAAACCAGTGATAAAAAAGCAATGTTTACATTCTACTCACAGTCTTCCATCTGTTTTCTTTTGCATGCTTTGCCGATGTTTTTAACAGAGAAACTGTGAGAGGTCTATTCAACATTAAGCAAGAACTTGAGTGCTTGAAATGAAAATGCTAAAAGGGCAGAGTGTTTTTATATAATTAAAATACATATTAATACTTGCAATCGGGAAAAGAACATTCATTTTTATCCATCTACGCTGTATTTTAACCACAGGTCGCTTTGTTTCTCTCAGATATTATAAAGAGACAAAAGGTATTTAGTTTTTTCTCCTTCTGCAGAAACCAACAGCACTTCTACAACACATAAAGATGTGATGATAAGACAAGCAAACAGATTTCTAATTAGTATCTTGGACCATCTGCCTCGTATTATCCCTTGTATAGTTCAGTGCGATCAGGGAATATTTTGTCTGTATAGTGTGTGTGTGTTTCCCTCCAGTATTTCTGTGTACCTTTGCGCCCCTCTGTTCTTCCGTCAGTCTCTCTGTGTTTTGGCTCCTTGGTGCAGGTTGATGCTAGACAAAACCTTGGCTCTGCTCCTGCTTGAGAAAGGACAGCAGGCTGCCTGATTTATTGGGACGCCACACTGCTCCTCACAAGGCCACCATTCATCACATCACATCACACGGTACCAAGTAAACATTAAAGGCCGGATTCTCTGGGATCTTTAGAAAAGTCAGATTCTAAAGAGCATCTCGCTGTTACTGAAGACTCACCCTAATATTTTTGAAATCATATATAACAACTTGATTTGTATGATGAATGAATAAGTCTTTCAAATTAGGCTGACCCAAGCAAAGAGACCAAAAATGCAGTAATTGTCACAATTTGTAAGATTGTTATGTCTAAATCCACTTCTGTGATCTTTAATACTAAACGTTTTTAAATATGTCATGCAACCTGAAGACCATTAGAATAAATTGTGATCTTAAACTTTTACACAATTTACACAGTGGCCTTCCTTCTAGAGAATAATGTGCAGTATACTTATTCTATCTAAACTAGTCTTAATCCATAACGTTCGTAAAGTGGTAAAAAAATGTTGCGTTACTATACGGGTTTATCCCTATTTCTTACCCTTCTTAAACTTTTCACCCTATGCGTTGGGTAAGGCTCGAACAGAAGTGTGTTTGGTCTTTAAAATGTTGTGTAATTTACATGATGCTGCTCTATAATATATACTACAAATCTTGACTCTGGTAGCTTTTGTTTGAAGGACTGAAGTTGTTTTCTGTAGTTTTAAGCAGGAAGTGAATTTGATGGAAATTAACAAGTAAATGAGGCTGAATCAGACCAGGATTTTAATCTTTGCTGTGAAGAAAGGAGTGAAACAAAATGATGGGCAGATAGGGGAAGGCTTCCCTCTTCACAGATGGGGTCATCAGTCACATTTACTCGTGTCACTGACATAGTATTATATTTAGTTTTCGTCTATTACTGTTATTAACGTAAAGGCTAAGAGTAGCTGTAGGATTTGCAATTTTACACAGACGCCTCTTTGGACGGTGGCATTTTAGCTAATCCCTTTGAACTACTGGAGGAGGAAATGTGAGATCACTGACACATACAAAGGCATTTATTACACTGAGCCTTCGAAATGTTACATTCTTAGAAGCTAGCAAACCATGCCCGCTGGCACACAAACAGTCAGACAACGCATAAGCCTACAAGCAAAAACTATATTGGAGCAACTCAGTCAATATTGGTAATTTATTCCTTTTGTCTGTAGAGGAAATCAATATGCCATATACTGCATACCCTGTATTCTGTTGCACTTACTTAAAAGGCAAGTGTCTTGGTTTATAGCCTGCTGGCTATCCACCAGCTAACTTTGTCTACAGTTTGGAGCTAGACAAGTGATGTAAAGTGGGTTTATATTAGCTTGTTTGCAAAAACCAGTGCTTCTAGCTGCTGGAAACAGGGTTATATCATTTTATCCAATCTATAGATGTTGAATTTCAGCAAGTAAAGTAGTGAGCTGCTCGCCATTGGCCCGTATGGGGTCATTTCTGTCTTTCTGTCTTGGATCATGTCACAATATCACTTCAGTCAAACCCTGTCAATAACACCATTTCAGAGCTACATCCCGTCAAAATTCTTGCTTTTCTTCTGTTTTGACTTAGTCATGAGTGTTTCTCGATTATATCATTGTCCATTGAGATCTGTGAGAGCTATTTTGACCATTGAAATTCAAGAATGAAGACACTCGACTATAATTGCAATTTGAATGCTAAAAATACATTCAGCCAGCGTGGTCATTAAAAATTGATTTCAAGAAGTATCAAATCTGTAACTTCAACATCAGTAATTTCAACATTCTGACCTGGGGAAAAGACATTGCTAAGAAAATAAAACTTTTCCAACAGTCTCCGCCCAATGTAGAAGGATTTCTAGGGCTTAAGCGAAAAAGGAACATTGAAAATGCCAGACTGCAAGAGAAAAATAGTTGTTGCAGCAGCTAATGATTACATGACTAGTCTATATTAAAACTGGCTGATATCGATTTGATCCACATTAGGTTTTTGTAGATAATAACCTTTGATTACATGTAAGGCAATATTTTCAAAACAAAAATTTGGACAGGCGCTTAAGAAATGTCTATTATTTTGCATTTGTCATCATTTTATTTGTTGTTGTAAAACAGAAAACTGATAAATAATATGTAAGCAAACAGCTGTGTCAAGCTTCAGAGTTAGTTGATTATTTTCAGCCTCATCATATGCAGTGAACATTCATATAGAAAATTGTCAATGAATGGTCTATTGTTAATCTGTGACCCCATTTTTCAATGTCAGAATTCTCATGAGCACAATGTATCAAAGCATTATTTTTATATTGTCATGTAAATGTAAATACTTTTTTTGTGTGCTCTAATTGGATTGTATAGGAATTTGGACCAGGCCGAGATAATTCATCCTCTAGTGACTTTCAATAGAATCACGCCATGATAAAAGGTTGAGTTTTTGTGTCACAATGTTAGGAGTTCTTTTACCATCCATTTCATCATTACAGTATACGTGTGATATTACAATTTCTTGCTAGAGAAATATTCAATATTGTGAAATAGTTTTTTTTAAAGATACCTTTCATAACAACCAACAACATCAGTGCATCAGTCTTGGACATTGCTCACAACTTACTCAGCACATGGAGTGTCCCGAGCCCCAGGCACAGAGAGGTTGTTTGTAGTACGTTATGTCTCTGAAACATCTCCGTTCCGCTCACAGTCTATATAGAGAGGCTTTTGATTTTAAATCCCTGTGACATCACAGATTCAGGGGCTCGTTCTGTGATTTCTAGCTTTAGTGAAGCAGGTTTAGAGTGGAGGCAGAGATGACAGCGTCAGTGAAGCTTCAAGAGTGCTCAAGCTAAGAGCATTAAAGGAAGTGATCAACAGTTTTTCTATCGTATCTTATTCATCAGTAATCAAACTGTCTTTGGAATTAGATGATTTTACATTGACAGAATGAGGCAGTTTTAGAGGCAGTTTTGAGTGCTTTAACCTACTTTTATTACTTTTGGAGGTCATTAAGATGATTGCACAAATGTAAGAAAATATCTGGTATAGATGCAGTCTGCCTGGCATATTTTGCCAGTGCTTAATAGAGTACTACAGTATTAGTTAGGATTGAATCATGCGCACAGTGTGTAACAGACATGTCTTAATAAACTATACTACATGTTTGCTCCATCAAAAACAGTTTGTGGGTACATGAACAGCTGCATTCAAAATGTGTCGAGTCATTTTGAGGATTTTTAGGACAATGCGATCTACCCTTCCGGACACAAGCCTCCCACGCCTAGGTCAACATCATTATGGTCATCCAGATCTGAGTCAGTCAGCTGTGCAGCAGGCTCTTCCTCACTGTGTCGGTTGGCACAGGTGTGTAGTTTGCACAGATTCAATCAGTTTATTTGTCACCTGAAATTATTCTTAGTACAATTCAATCAATGCAATCTTGTCAGCTCCTTCAACCTGTGCATGATTCATCACAAAGCACACTGTTGCCGCCAGATCAGCACAACGAAAAATATTCACTCTGGTGAATAAAATGTACGGCAATCCAGGATTCAGCAAAGTGTCTGTGCAGACCTCAGTGCTTAACATCCTGCCAAAAACTAACGCTTGCAGTGAGGCCGCCCAGCTCCTATACAACCCCTGCCCCCCCCCCCCACACACACACACACACACACACACACACTCACTTTCTGCACATTCATAAATCCATACCGTGAAGCATTTGTTTGATTTATGCCTTTACTTTAGTGCACTGAAGTAACCCCTTAAGTCTTGAATTCAGATGCGCTGCCCCCCCCAAGGCCAATTCATTATCGGGATAATCCGAGTGTGGGTGGCTCTGCTGCTGCCAGAGAGCTAACCTTTTACGTTCACACAAACAAAGCCTTTACACATCCTCCAACTCCTCCCTAAATGTCTATGCAAGGTTCAGAGTTTGGAGACCTTATTAGTTTATCCCCACAAGAGCCTATGCATGTGTGAGTGTCAGAAGATGCTACTCTCAGCACTTTGTAACCTGCTACAGAGTGGGAGCATTCCTTTTTTAATATTCCTTTTTTAATTATGTAGCTCCTAAATTGGATGTGCAATTTGTCTCTAGATAAAAAGTGTTTTGCATCAATATATCTAAAACTGCAAATAAAGTAAGGCATAAGATCTCAAACTTGCATAACCACAATGAATGTCCCCGTTTGACATTTGATATGTAAACCAAAATAAACATTTTATTGCACAATATCGGTGAAATGTAATTTAGACTGACTGAGAGAGCTTCTTACTCAATGTCACCGGATGTGAAGGTCAATTGGTTGTTCATAGTATTAGATCATGGTGCCTCATACATACATCCCAGTAACAACATTGTCACCTAGGAGACAGGCCTGTCCTTGACAGTGGACACCGTTAGGAGTCATGGATGGCCCCCATTAAGATGTGCGAAGTGAATGTTTTCATATTGAGAGAAAATATCCAATCCTAAGAGTAGTGATGTAAGGATAGAGGACAAAGTATTAGGTTGAAATGAGGTCAATTCAAATGGATGGAAGACATATTTTTATCTTTTATTCACTGGTCAAAAATTAAGAAAAGTTTATATATCTTAAACCTGGTATCAAAAAGCTTAAAAGCCAAACTCTATGACTTGTTTATCTGTCATTTATTTGTATGATATAAGAGATTGCAAAAACAAACAAAAAAGGATAAATTAAAAGCATTGGAAAAGTTCCTATTAGAAATACTTCAAATGCATCATACCATTATCCATACACACTTCATAATATGACACCATTGATATACCAGATTAGATATTGGTCATATTTTCATATGTTCTGATGTGTCCTAATTCTCATTTTGAAAGATAACTTCTCAAAGGAGGCTGCTTTGCTGGATAAGCTGTTCCTGAAAAGGTGGCTGCCTTGGGGCGTCCATCCTCTTAATATTATCTGCAGCACCACAGTGTGCTACTGCGAGTAGATGTATAATCTTGATCCAAAATTTAAATGAGCACTTGTAAGCGTTGTATGAAATAACACACTTTCTGCCAAAGAAAATCTGTATTAGAAGACATTCCTATAACAGACGGCCTCATCTGAACTCTGACACTTCCGACTGTTTGCGTTATGTGCCCACCCACATCTTGAACAGTGTCCAGGAGAATCAGTTAAGTACCTTGAAGTAGACGGTTTTATTATTTAGGAAAGAAATCATCTGTTCTCTACATTAAGCACTTTCAGTAAGTGAGATCTGAGAGCTCCATTTTCTGACAAAGTGAAAAAAAATCATTGGATAGTATATCGGCTCCATTATGGTTATGAACTTTGATACTCAGTCCAAGTGTTGATGTGGAAGCTCAGAGGAGGTGTCTTGGCTGGAGGCGAGTTACCTCTTAGAAGAGTTACCTTTCTACTTGCAACAAATGTCTCCAGCCCTTATTAATCCTGATACAAAACAGTGATGCTTTCCCTTTAACCCTGCACTTCAAAAGGAATGGAGCTTTTGGTGTATCCTTCTGATAAGTACCAGCCTGAAATTGTTTCTTTTAAAAGCCTTCGAGAGGATACAGGTTTATGCAGCTCCAACGTTGACCAGCTGCATGGCATAATGTCGTGTCAATGTATCACAATAGTGCAAACAGGACAAATCATATGGAGAAAAGACGTAGGCGAAAGTAGTTGAAATGTGACAAATGCAATCTGTCATGGTCCCAGTTGTGTTTGTAGATGTTTCCTGTTTTATTTTGGTAGTCATTCTCCTCTTGTGTCATGTCTAAATATGCTTCCTACCTTCCCCTTTCCCTACCACACCTGTGTTTCATTTGATTAGGGTCTCTGTATTTAATCTGTGTGTTTTCCATGTTTAGGTGATCGACTGCTGAAACTGCTGTTTCTTGCCTGTTTTGGGAATCTGCTTTAAGTCTATTTTGTCATTAAACCATTGAAACTCTCTGACATGATCACGGGTGCAAATGTCTTAAAACTCCTGCTTTTTTGTGGAGTTGATCAGGTCCATTCTGAGAAATGCAAGGCAGTGGTGTATACCAAAGTGTTGATAGTCAAGGCATTTCGATGTTTTAGTGAGCTGGCTTTCAGGAAACAATCTGTGTTGGTGTTTTGACGTGTATCAGAGCTGCCAGTCAGTGCTACACTTTAGAAGCTATAGTAACATTTAATCTTAACTGGACTGCCACACAGCCACCTTCTCTTAGCAGGTCAACTTCATCATTTACCAAAAGCTATTTTTTTCCCGCTGTGTTCTTGTGAATACCCATACCCCTCATTCCAAAGATATGTAAAAAATCTAACATGTGTTCCCTTTTAATTCTTGTTTAATACTTTGTCTTGAAGAAGAGAATATATTGATAGGTCTGTCCTTCTCCCACACAGATGCACAAGTACATTACCCATACCACAAGATATTAAACTGAAGAGATCTTTATCCATAATGCTAAAACATGTGCTGCTGATGATGAATCTCATTTACATCGATCACACAGTGGCCATCTGTATTTGTACAGTATATGATGAACAAAAATCAATATGACAATTCAAGACCAACTTTTGTGCTCCTTCCACCTAAACATTT
Organism: Eleginops maclovinus; assembly: GCF_036324505.1. Taxonomy (NCBI): domain Eukaryota; kingdom Metazoa; phylum Chordata; class Actinopteri; order Perciformes; family Eleginopidae; genus Eleginops; species Eleginops maclovinus. The sequence goes on from NC_086352.1 coordinate 14,566,088, forward strand.
TAAATGTATTATGCATTGATTTTGCGAATTTCCATTACTATGCAGTAGTTTATCTGGGAAATTAGAAACATTAGCTAAATCTGTTTTCAAGCCTCCACTCAGCCTTATGTTTTATATCCACTCCTATGTCTCACCTCTGGTGTTACTTGCGGACAAAACGTCCTACCCCCTAACTTCATAATTCAGTTATTTAAGACAGCCTTTGCAAAGCTAGTTTTCATGGTTTTAAATTTGCATGCCCTAAATTGGATATGCCCTTCTAAAAGCTCTTTGTTTTGAGCAACTCTCATAATTAACTTGCTTAATTAGATGTTTGTTTTTTACTCGGCTGAAAGAGTGTTACATAATTGCTTCTAAATCATTTCATTGCAACCCTTTCAAAGTGCAGGGGGAAAAAAGACGTAATTTGTAATTTTTCTGAACAGAAATCTGCAATTACAGTTACATTTTATAATGCAAGACAATTTCACCTGACAGTAGGTCTGGAGTGTGTTGCTTTTTTAAGTATTTAATCAAACCAATTGTTGCCTTGGGGAAAATCTGAATAAGAAATAATCTTAGTTTTAAGGATAGAAATTGCAGTTTTCTATATAAGCATACTGGAATGCCCCTTGAAGCGGACATTGTGTTCTGAAGCTACTCAGGTGGATGCTCACGTTGCACTATCCTGCTGTAAATGGCTACAAAATGAGCCCCCAGACTCTAATTAAAGCCATGATAGTATAGGATCTTATGTGAAAAAAGATCACAGCCAGCTGCAGTGTGACTCAGCCCTCGGTGGTGTTGAATTGAAGATGCGGCCGAGGCTTCTGTTTTGAGAGCTCATCCATCATTCTGCCTTCCAGAGTTGCTGGTGATCTCTGTGTTTGCTCTGACTGTGTGGATGTCAAGGTCGGATGTTTGATTGCTGTGATGTGAAGCACAGACAGTCTTGCTGTTTTTCGACTTCGACCTGTTATTCAGCTCTGGTAAACAGCATAATGTCATGTTTTTATTCTCACTAGCGTGCTGTTACCGTAAGGATTTATCACTTTCTGTCTCCGTATGTGCCCAAAACAGGAAGTGTTTTTAAACTGTTATTTGGCGAGAGGCAGCTGTACGTTTTTTGAAGTCTGGGTAATATTTCAGTGATATATATATTTCAGTTATTGCCACTTTTTTTTGTCTCTGACTCACCAACACACAATATAACCAGTGGTCATATTATTGGATAGAGGCTCCAAGTGTTGGCTCCATTCACCTCCGGAGAGCTGAGGAGCATCTCAGGGTTTTATGATCGGCCAATTGTTATTTTCAATTCACTCATCTGTCCGGTAAAAAAATCATTACACTGTCAGAAATTCCCATTACAATAAAATTAAATATATTTAAATGTTAATATCACATAGCCAGTCATCAGCCCAACACGCATACGAATAACATGTAGCAAATACTCTCATCTTAAGGTCTGATACCAACTCATTATTTGGGATTTGCTTAAAAGTAAAATAATGTGAAACGATTCATTATTTTAAAGTATTTTCAAATATTTTGTTGATTAGCCCTATTATCTAACATATAGGATTTTATAAACGAAGCAACAGACATATTTGTGATACAGTAAAAGTATATATATTTGATGAGTCTTTTTCCTGACACTGTCACCAGGAAAAACATTAGCAACGATATGTGTGGCCTGCTGCTTGTAGTGACCGCAGATTATAGAGCATTGAGATTGTATTACATACATTTTGACATTCTTGTGCTTGACTTAAGTGTGCATTTCAGAGGGGATCCTGGAGGCTTAACAGGCTTACCCCACCTTGTTATCCTCCATTGTCCTCTTCCTCCATCCTCCTCAGTCCTCTGCTAAACTCTGCTGCCTGTAGCCAATATATTCGGTCAGAGAGGGGGGGGGGGGGAGCTACTCAATAACACATGTTTGAGGTTTCTGTTTGCTTTGGCTGCTCACCATTGTGCATCTATGATCAAGGTCAAGTGTAAGGATGCTTCATTTTAAGTGGACAACTGCTGCAATGTGTATTTGAGCCTTTTTTTGCATCATGTTTATGTAAATGCACTCGAGAGGCAATTTGGTTTGACATGGGAGTCATGAATTATTTATCACTGTGACAGAATCAAACCCACTTTATTCAAAAGAGAATGCAGATAATTTGTGCCCTTATAACATTGATGTCAAAAACAAGAGGTTCAGGAAAGTGAAGTAGTATTATTATCATAAATAAATAAGATCAATTAGGTTTTGCCTGCTTGCGTTATTAGAGATGTTCTTTGGGGTTGGATTTTTGCTTGAATTATCCATATAACAGGAAGACGACGGTTATGCCTATGATGGCTGACCTGAATAGGTAGATCATCTCTTTCATCCTCCTATCAGTCAATCTCCGGTATTCAGGGCATGAGGAGGGTGAGAAAGGAGGAGCTAAATTGCACACATTTGAATGCACTTCACGTTGGCACTCACGTTACAAATGATGCACTGTAATGTATTTCTGCTTCTTCTTGTTCTTGTTCTTCTTGTTCTTCTTGTTCTTCTTCTTGTTCTTCTTCTTGTTCTTCTTCTTCTTCTTGTTGTTCTTCTTCTTCTTCTTCTTCTTCTTCTTCTTCGTTTCTTCTTCTCCTTCTTCGGAGTCACACGAAGCTGAATAATAAGGTTGCAACTTTTAAAATCAAGTTTACATTTATGCATGGTAGTTTGAGGTCATTTAAAGAAAATAGTGCAATTATGAGGATGATATAGAAACAAGTTGTCCCTATAAGGGGGAAAGGGGGACGTCACATCTGTGTAGGAGGTGAACACAGGACATGTAAGACACAGCAGGCGTGCACATTCAACATAGTGTCACTTAGATGAGCTTTGACGTCCTCTGAAGTCTCTCTGAGGGCCCAATTAGAAAATCAGAGGAAAAGCCATGTGATTTTCCCAACAGTGATACCAGAGTAACTTTGTGTTTTCTTGCTCAGACTGTCACAGGTGACCCCGACATTTCCTTGCCTTTCTTTCCTGTCATGCACAGTATTGTTTTTGTCTTTAAAGCAATCTGTAGGCCTTAACTCTCCAACAAGGTTACATTACTGTTTGTAGGGCTTGCATGTAGTGAAATCTGGAGATGTCTTATAATAGGGTTGCCTAATTTGAACCTGTATCCTTTTTGCAATTACTAACCCCATCCTTTTCTGTCCCGTTTTTTCCTTTTTCACATTTTCCCCAATTATTTCCCACACTGACTGTTACAGAGTTTAGAAGTCTGAAGTATAAAATTACCTAAAGACGCAAAGTAGCTCTCAACAGGATAAGCAATGCGTGTAGGATGAATGAATCTCTCTCAGCTGGCTACTTATCTGCCTCCAATTTGTCTAAAATAGGCCCTCGAGTTTCTATTCCTATACTTTTCTAATCTAGGTTAAGAATATAATCATACATCTTGACCCAGTACCGAAACAGCTGCAGTATATAAAATGACTATTATGCTTGATCAGTATCAAACGACTTTACACTTGAGTATAGTAAATGCACATATGCTATTTGTTTCTTTTTAAAATTAGAGGTCTGCTTATAGATGTTGTCATGATTTTTGCTTTTTTAAGCCCTATTGAGTTTCTCTGTAAAAAGACAAAACCTATGTTTACAGAAAGTGTTGCTCACCAAAATGCATAGTGTGTATCATTAGGCCCAAAAACATGTCGAATGTGTTCCCTATATAATATTAACATCAGAATTTCTTTATTCTTAAGGATCTGTAATAGGAAATTTACAATCCGGGATGTCTACTTCCATGATTACAGGCTTGCAGTTATGATTGCCTTTGCCGGTGCATTGCAGCATGCCATTGAGAATTTCTGCTGCCTGTATATCAGTGCAGTAGTGTGAACGCATTGGCAGGAGTGTGTGTCACATCAGATGAGTGTGTGTGTGTGTAAACAGTAAAAGGGCTTTACTTTTATTTGCATGCAAGTCCTTGTGCACTCAAATAAAAACCCTTCCATAGTGCTACTGGAGGTCAAAACTGCTTCAATATTTCAACCTTTATGCAAAAAAATGACTTCTTTATTTGATCTATTGTGCAAAATAAGCATAGAAAATACATAACTCAGGATGAGACCTTCATATTAACCCCTGAAGGCCCATCAGTTGCCATGCCACTATTGGATGCCCCCCCTTGACCCCACCTGTCATTTCACAGCCACAGCCTGCCATGTCAAATGGCTTTTGTAATCCCCAAGCCCATCATGGCCTCAGCATGCAGCCAAACTCCTAGACTCGTCCCTTGCCTGCTCTGATATGCACGGCCCCAGGGGATGCCTTTAGCTCCAGTTTGATACAGCCCCTTCTCTCTGCATGTGTATGAGGTTAAACCAGGACATTCGGAGAGCCTTATTGAAGGGGAAGGGATGTAATATTTCTTTGATGATTAATAAGATTTGTCTCCAGATTACCAAGACGGACCGTATACAAAAAAAAGGGTCTAGAAATGTTTAATGTTTCTAGACCCTGTGTTGATCAGACATCTGCGGTGTGCTAATGTTATCTAGCAGCTTGAGGTCATCATAGAAGTGATGGTTACCATAAAAGAAAGCTTCACTGTTTTATTAAGTCTGTCTTAAAGCAACTTTCAGGAGAACATATCAATATTTTAACCTTTTTGTGCTGTAATCGTTTTTTCAAGACCAGAATCTTTTTTTAATCCCTCTAATATTATTTGTACAGCTTGAGTGATACATGTTATGAAGAGAAATAACTAAATAGTTTAATTGAATTTGAATAATGCTTTCATGGGAAGAGGCTACATGCATTTACCTTTGCTTCTATCTCTTCCTCTGGTACATGCTCTTGCTGCTTTCAACCTTAACTGTTCACAGGCCAATGTTGCCTCTGGGTGCTAAAATGAAAGATGACTTACTTTCTGGTGGTTTTAATGGGAGTGAGATTGCTTGCAGAACCCTAACTGAGTTCTCTCACTTCCAGTCATCCTGATGGCCCCAGCAAGGTCTCATCTGATCGCTTTGCATTAAAGGAATATTTCACCCTGAAAATATTCTCACATTTTAGTGTACCATTAATCCGCAACGATTCGTGCATTTCGGAGATTGATTTTCGTGATGAAGCGCACCTAGTTTTACTCAATTTAACCAGTCTTCTTCAAATCCAATAAATGATTCGTTACAGGATCTAGAATAACGGTATATTGATTCAGACAGAGGAAACACACAGGTGACATTAATAACGTAATGTTGCTTTCACCAGTGCTTTTGTCGAATATCCGCCGAAAATAGTCTCGACACATCGAAATAGACTTTAAGAATCCGCATCGGCATGTGTGTATTTGTGATTTCTAAAAGAGGAAAGGCAAGTTTTCTTTTAAGTTATCGTAGTTTTCTTTGGTTTGTTTCTCTCAGTACTTAGTAGTAGGCTACTCTTCAACACTACAGTACATTGCAATGTAAGGGTGTATTAGATTTCCTTCAGCAATAGCCACTGGCAATTCATCCTCCTCGTCTGGAAACAGCACCACATTTTATTTCACTACTCTGCTGATGATGCCATAGTGCCGTCTTTCTAATATTAAAATTGCATTAGCCACCCAGCCATTACACTCCCAAAGATCCGGAGCTTCTTAGAAGAGCTTCCATCAAAGCTACAACTACATGCTGAATTTATTCTGTTCAGTTCAGTTCTAGAAATGTTATTTGAAACTGCCTAAACAGTTTGACTTTCAGCATTATTTGACAGAATTGTGAACGTTTTTATTTATGACTTTTAGAATTAAATGTAGAGTAAGAGCAAATTCATTCAGAAAAAAAAAGATTTTAAGGGCACAAAATCAAGGAATACATGCATGCTTTTAATTTGCTCTTCATAGATGCCTTACTGCTGATATAATAGTTGCTAATGTGATGGTTTATTTGAGGCACATTGTTTACTGTCAGACAAAAAATACATATACAGAAAGAAATGCTTCTGAATTATCTTAGTGTTTTTGTGCTCTCTTCAAAAAACAATACCCAACAAATGTATTAGTTGTGATGCCCGGCTCAGTTTGAGTTTCATTTTGGGACCACAATAGACAATGATTCATAAAGAAAGTTTTTGAATGAATTTGCTTGAGCGTGCAATAACTGTCAACATAGTCAGCACATTAAAACTAAACATGGACAGACGCTTGAAAAAACAGTAAATTGCAGCCAGTTAAATATTGAAGGAAAAACCAAAGTAGCTTACTGATAAGCATATTCTTAATAATGTTTGGGACATCATGTTTATTTATAACTCATTGGTCAGCAAATTTGGTTCCACATTAAGGGACTTAATCTCTTGAGAATGACTTTTTTTTACCCATCATAATACAGCAACATTGTAAAAGTGTTGAGTGTTTTCACATCATATCGAGGATCTTTATGTGTCTATATCATTTATCCGTTAAATGGTTGCAAGACTTTAACTTCTGAATTTAACGAGGCCCAAAAATCAATTAAGCTGGCTGCCGTTCATCTTTTTCTCCAGAAGGGTTTGAGCCAGCAGTTATACGATCCCTCATGTGAATGCGGAGAGAATGTGTCACCTTCCAAAAAGCTTGCTAAAAGCCCTGAATACTGGCTCTCTGTTGTCGTTAACTGAGCCAGTGCCTGCAGTGGAAAACAGACACTTAATAGGAACCTAATCGTCTGCTTTGTATAGGGAAATACAGAGACAGCAAATGATTGATGTGATGTCTGATTTTGGACTGATTAAAATGTATGGCAGTATCAGTGATCATTTAGATACCATACCAATAGTATTTCACTTGAATGTGACTGCTTGCACATTTTTCAATAAATTGCTTTCACCTCACATATATGATAATACCACCAAATCTTAAATCAGGCTAGCCCAAGCACAGGACAGTGGAGTGCCTCGCTGAGCAGTGATAGGAATGGACAGGGAGCAACATCATAAGCCATGACTGCAACGTCCTGAGCTGCATCAGGACAGAAGGCAATGTGTCGACATGTCGGGCTGAAAGAGACAAAGAGCCTCAGCGTCAGTCAGTGCATGGGCCTACTTTATCTGGAGCGAGAGAGATAGAGATACAGCGACATTCAGAGAGAATGAGGACAGAAAATATTGTAGTAGAGAGAGAGCTCTGAGCCAGTGGATTGTCCAGAGCTGATTTTTTTTAAATCAAGTTTGTATTTCCTATGATTTCATAAGAGGGAGAATGCAAGTGTCAATCTAAGGGTTCCTGCTTTTTAACATGAATGAGAGAAGAAGCTTTGATGTGGAAATTGTTAGATGTGCACTTTGGATGATAATGCACAACATCCATATTTACAGCAATAATTTCATGCGTTCATGAATGCATTCCTCCACCATGACCACACATATCTGCACAATGTGTTATTTTTTTACAGTAACAAGAAATGTTTAGAAAGCTGCTAATGCAGATAATGAAAGGTCACTTACATCCCAATTTGGTTAGTGCACCCGAAATGTCCCATTAATCTTAGTTCAATCGTTGCCACAAATGCCCTGTTATGTTGTAATGTTAACCGATGGGTTATAAAGGCTGAACAGCTACTCCTGTGCAAACAAGAGACTTTCACAAGATGGTAAACACTGAAATGAAGTGCATGCGTAGAACCAAGGCATAATGAGCAGAACATTTAAATTATTTTATATCTAATAGATATTAGCTAACATTAGCTACCATAAACTATTCATCATATCTGACCAATAAAGGCTATAGAAGCAATGTTTACTTGTTTATGTAGACACATGTTTTTGTTGTTTCTTTTTACATTATTTGCAGTGGCTTAACCATTTCCATAAAACAAACTGTATTCTTCTCCCTGGCCACAGAGTCAACAAACAGTCAAACTGGAGAAAAACTACTGTAACCTCGTTGTCAGCAGTGCTAAATGAGTGAATGAATGAAGGAACATCTCTTTTAATATCATGTAAGCTTCTCTGCATGGTTACAGGGTTAAGTGTTTGTTGGGCTGTGTTCCAGACAGCTGATGTGTGTCCCATCCTGCTGTGCTGTTTGTACACTCTGAAAAAAAAAAAACCCGGTGCTGGGTGTGTGTGACATCCTCCCTCCCTTCCATACTGTCACCTCAGCGGTGCTTGGCATCACTGCCGCCATCCCCCTGCATCCCTGCACAGACACGATGCCTCCAAATACAGACACTGAGACAACACACAGAGGGTATGTGCAATACATACCGTATGCAAATGTTTTCAATCAAATTCTCTTCTCCCAGTCGTCCCTCCACCTTACTACTGAAGCTCTTATTTTAATTTTGATAGAACAACAGCTCAAAGCAGTCGTATATCCTGCTGCCTTCCATAAACACATGAGGGACTACTGAGTCTCTTCCTCAGAAGCATTTGACAAGGCTTCTTACATTTGTTTCCCTGCTGCTAGGGTTCCATCCACCTCACTATTGAATTATGCTCTGTTGTTTACCGTTTTCCCCTCACACAAGGGAACAAAAACAGCTCAAAGCAAAAGGAGAAGCAGTGTATAATACGAGTTGAGCAGTGGGAGGCCCGGCAGTGTCATGTCTGTGTCCTGGTAGCTCTTAGATAGTGCCGGCTGCAGAGGGGATATGAGTGTGGAAATCAGGTCTGTGGTTTGTGGTGGTTGCTGGAGGTTTAAGGGACAAGTCAGGAGTATAGAGCTGTCAAGTGGCTAAAGAAAAAACGTTTTATAGATATAGATTTATTATTGCTTCAAGTGTTAATTTTGATTTTCAATTGTTATTTAACCCAATTCACAATCAGTTTCCCCATTTATTTCTCATGAAATGGCTTTTAGGAAATCCCTTATTCCACACTGCTTGTCATTATCTTACACATCGTTCTGTATCAGCTCTTTGTTGACCTTATAGGATGTTTACACTGATTAAAATATGCAATGTTTTTTATGGCAGCAACCATCAAATGAAACTATTCTAGATATCCTTTGTGGGATACACTCCCAAAAACTCCCCTTTTCCATTTTAGTGAACAATGAGCTTGAGACAAACTGTGAAGAGATACCTGTGTTTTGGCAGCAAAGCACACATTTGTAATAATATATCCATCAGTGATAGCAGTAACTAAGAATTATTTTATGATGTGTTAATTTTCCACAACCCAAGGGTACAATTTAAAAAGACTTATTATTTCAACATGACAAAACCCAAAGGTTGTGAATTTACAACATACGTAAGATGGAAAGTTTTGCCATTGACAGGTTTTTATGCATCAAGGAATAAAAACAAGAATTAATTAAAAACATGCTGATACATTTTTCCTAAGGTCATTTTAAACCCTTAACTTGTTTGAGTTCCACTTATTTAAAGAAAGTCAACCCGGCTTATTCCTCAGCACTTAATATAACATAATACCACAAAGTATTACAACACCTAACATTGCCTGTAGTAATGTGACACAATCTGATATTTGGCCCTTTAAGGCTGAAGCTTGAAGAATGAGGAATCATGAGGATTAGTGACTTTGGAAAGCACCTGCAGACTGCAGACACTTCTCTGCAAATTCAATCATTTTCTCATTCTCTTTTATCCAACTGCTGTACTTATTTCTCTGTTCTTGGGGGGACTTTCTTTTTTCACAACCCAACTTCTCCCATCACTCTCAGCCTCCATCACTGTCTCCTTTTTATCTGCACACCTTCCTCTCTCTCTCGTCCATTGTTAAAATCATCCCATATGCTCAGCGCTGTCAGAGCAGGTGGCAAACCACAGGTGGACCCCACATCTCCGTCAGGGCTGGCTTCCGTCCCGCAAACCCAATTTCATGTTGCCATGTTGGCACACTAAACAGGGGAGGGGGGAACAGGAAGTTAATGACCAGGGGGTTTGACTTTTAGTGGCCTTGAAGCAGGACACATACCCTTTTGTTTTCTGAGAGGTCTTTTGTGATCACAGAACACCTCATTGTCTTATACCTCAGTTTTTAATAATGGATTACAAATTGCAGTATAGCATTTTCCCTAATCACATCTGAGCATATTAGTGATTTATTGAAGAAAAGGAATTAAGTGGGATAGCGAATACAGCATGAAAGGGCTGTCTTTAATAAATGAATAGCAGCAGTAAATGAAATGCAGAGATTTATTTCATTGAAAACAAATTATAAAAAGCATTGTGCCAATTCTATGGGATATTGTATTGGTGACATTTAAGAATACATTCAGATTTGGTGACCTGGAACTTGACTGAATTTGTAAGTAAAAGATCCTATTACAATTTACATGCATTGGTTGGAAATATCAAAAGACAGAGACCTTTTTTTTTTAGATAGCTTTACAGTGCCAGCATGTGAGTACACACTGCCTTAGGCTAACCATCATGTGTGAAATTCAGAAAACGTGGACTCAAGGGCCTCAGTAATTTCCACAGTTTGTGCTGGAACATTCTCTGAAGTTTACAGTTTTTTTCAGGGTGTTTTATTTAAGCAAGCTGGGGCAAAGGTTTGAATAACAATCAATGATATGTGAGTATTTGTTTAGGTACAAGTTTGTCATCAAAATGTTCCCCTAACACTGAAGGTCTTGTAGGGATGGGAGTGCTGGCTGGATGCATTTCAGCAGCAGAAACATGCTGAGGGGGTGGAAGGTGTGACAGGACTGCAAAGCTTTACAAATGGATAAAAGAACCCCTCTGTGAATGTGTCATGGATGTGCTTAGAATGAAAGTGGAGGAGAGGACAGGGACGGATGAGACAACTTCATGACGACCGTCTTGGTGCATTAATCAGCTCCATCATCTTCATGATAGTCGTTGTAATATATATCTCCATATCTTTTCTCTCTTTCTATCTTTTATTGAAACGTAATTTCTGCGCACAAACCACTGCAACATGAGTCCACTGTTTGTTAAGCTACACTTTCCATCTCTTGAATAATTCTATTTGTTCCACTTTGAAGAGTATCTCTTTTTCTTTCCTTTGGGAATACATAAGTGTCTCCCCTTAGTGCACACTGCATCGTACTGTCTTTGGCTATTACAAGGATGTGTTGACACCTTCAAACCCTGCGTGAGAGCAGTTTGGGATTTTCACCTTGGCACATTTGATGTTTTGATAGTGTCTCAACAGTCAATCAAAAGACTGACCTCATAAGTCAATTTATTAAACATTTTAAATTACTTTGACAGCCTATCTAACACCATTAGATGTGTTGTAAAACTCCAGCTATATAGACAAAAGTATCGAGACTCTCCACTTAATCATTGAATTTGGGTGTTTCATTCAGTCCCATTGCCACAGGTGTATACATCAAGCACCTAGCCATACAGTCTGTCTTTACAAACATGTGTGAAAGAATGGGTCAAACTAAAGAGCTCATTGAACTCAAACGTGGTACTTTAATAGGACACCACCGTTGCAACAAGTGACCACCAAGTGTGGGATGAAGTGGTGTAAAGCACGCCGCCACTGGACTCTGGAGCAGTGGAAACGTGTTCTGTGGAGTGACGAATCATGCTTCTCTATCTGGCAGTCTGATGGACGGGTCTGGGTTTGGCGAATGCCAGGAGAACGTTACCTGCCTGACTGCAATGTGCCAACTGTAAAGTTTGGTGGAGGAGGGATAATGCTATGGGATGTTTTTTTGGGGTTGGCCTAGGCCTCTTGGTAAGATGAAGCATTAAGAATCCCCTTCACTGGAACTAAGTCATTCTGGACAATTTTATACTTCCAACTTTTTGGAAACAGTTTGTGGAAGACGCTTTTTCTGTTCCAGCATGACTGTGCCCCAGTGCACAAAGCAACTCCATTAAGGCATGGTTGGATGAGTTTGGTGTGGAAGAAGTTGACTGGCCCACACAGAGCCCTCACCTCAACCCCATTGAACACCTTTGGGATGAACTAGAAGGGAGATTGCGAGCCACGGCCTCAAGTCCAACATCAGTGTCTGACCTCACAAATGCTCTTCTGGATGAATGGGCAAAAATTCCCTCAGACACACTCCAAAATCTTGTAGAAAACCTTCTGAGAAGAGTGGAAGCTGTTATAGCTGCAAAAGGGGAACAACTTCACATTAATGCCTGAGAATAATTTGGAATGGGATGTCATAAAAGCTCCTGTAGTTGTAATGTGTAGGTGTCTCAAAACTTGTTTCTACCATAGTGTAGTGTAGGACTCAGGTGTCTTACAAGGTGGTGTGACATATCTGGCCTTTTGTAATAGCTTCATCTGACATGCAGGCTGAATGAACACGCACACACCCCTTAGGCAGTCAGATTATTCACGCTGCCAGTTAAAAGGACTGAGCATCACTGTGTCGTATTATAATGTTTTGTTTGGCTTATAGACCACAGGAATTTGGTACCACTTTCTAATAAAGCACCTTTTATGATATGTTTAAAAGGTGTACACAATGGCTTTCATGAATCATTCTCGAATGCTTTGTATATTAGTTCTGAGCCATTGATAAGAACCACGTTTGCTCGATATGTTGTATGAGAAAACATTTGGCTGGTATTTATCCTTCTGGAGAATAATATATACCTTTTCTCTCCAATTGGCTAAAGAAGAGTCGCAGAGCCACTCACCCCAACATCCGTTTATTATCCCAGCTGCAGACTGTACTTGAAGGAGCGTTGTAAAAACCTTCCTTTATTAATGGCCACCTGACAGCATCCCAAAGCATAGAGATACATGGTTTAAAATACATAAAGCCATTAGTCTTCATTTATAAACCCTATAAAAAGGAGCATAGAGCCTGACAAGAGCTGGCTTTTAAGAAATAACCTTTGTTAATTACCCAAACAAGTGATATGTTTTTGTTATCTAAGTGTTAAAATGTTTAGAATAGAAAGTTCTTTGTTTGAGTTGAGGATGCTTGCTACTTGCTCACCAATAGGCATACTTTTGTCTAGCTGATTTAAGGTTTTCCCTCTTTTCCTTTGAAAGCTTTTTCTACTTCTTTTGATGTAGTTTTTTCAATGATGTCAGACCCTAGCTTGCCAAAACCAGCTCAAACTGTTGGTGTTGTGTAAACTTTCAATTAAACACCAGGTTCTGCTTCCACCACTTGACCCATCCTTAGAGTGCCTTTTGAGAGATTTGACTAACATGTATTAACATTTTAATGTTCTCACTTGAAATGGAATTAAAAAATAGTTGTATAAGATAAAAGAAATGTGTTGGCATGATTTCCAATATTAACCTGTCTCTTCACTTTCTTTCCTGTTAACAGAAAGACCCACCTATGATGCCTCTGGCTTCTCATCTTTACCAAGTGACCCTGCAGTCACAGCTGCTCCTGCCCATCCATTGGCTGACCTGCCTTTCTCAGTCATCCATTCAGATGGTGACTCTGAGTCTGAGGGGGAAGGTTTATCAGGGCAGCCCGCCTTTTCTTCTGTCTTAACCGTGATGGCAGGAACTGTCAAAAATCCAGTGAGCCTGGATCAAAGTATAACCTCTCCAACCATCACCAGGGACGAGACCTACACCACCCAATGGCCTTCACATAGTTCCAGCCAGGGCTCAAAGATGTCCTCCTCGTCGTCGTCTGCGGGAGACAGCTCAGGTCTGACTTCCAGCATGTTTCACCAACACACCACACCTCCTCAAGCTGTTACCATAACGTCGACTGTCTCTGGGCCATCACGTGTGTCCTTCATGGATGGAGACAGGACTGTGTCTTTATCAACAGTACCACCATCTTCGTTGTCATCATCATTGTCTTCATCAGCTCCATCCACTTCCCCTGTGTTATCATCCTTAGTGTCTTTATTTTCTGCTGGCAGGACAAACAAAGCAGCTTTATCTCAAGGTCAAAGTATAGTGTCCAGCGTTAACCCACAGACATTATCACCAACAGGGTATCTAGGTTCGACAGACAGTCTTACAACCACACACTCAACTACTCATTCATATGTTGACCTACCACGTGTCATACAAGGACTGCAAAGCACAACACCCAAACCAGCACACTTTCTAAGTGAAACCAGCATTGAAAAGGGCAATGAAGTGACAAAACACTCATTATACTCGTCCGTCGATAAAATCTATGAAGTAAGTGGAGCATACATAAGGAGTGCAAGCACAGAAGTGATCCAGACACCAGCAACAAGCAAATACACCTCATATTCTACTCCAATTGTTTTAAAGATTTTATACAAAACCTCTCAAAGCCAGATCCCAGGTGTGAACTCTGTAACAGCCAATAATATTGAAATTAGCAGCTTATTTCCCTCCAATCAAGAGAGCCAAGCTGTTCAAAGGCAGCAGGGAGCTTTACAAAATCCCACATCAGCACTGCTGTCTGTCCATCCTAAAGGCTATTCAGTTTCCAGTCATGTCACACAGCAGATGTTATCTCAAACATCATATGTGGAAAAGGAGAAAAAGATAGCAATAAATAGTCAGACTTTTATTCACAGAAGTGCAAGAGATACAACCATATCCCCTCTTAGTTCAAATGTTGTTAATCCAACAGTTTCACCAGCGCTGACCCTCAGACCCAGTGAGACACCAGCAGGTAAAACATCTCTCTCTGAAACTGCAATCACTGAGCCGACTCCTACACACTCTGGCATGGTGTCCTCAGAGCATGCAACTAATCCTGGTGATTTACTGATGGCAGTGGGTCACGGCAGCTTCAGAGTTCCTACCATCAATATAAATTACAACCAGGGTGATATAACAGCAGCAGAGCTCAAATCCACTTCAAATCAGGATCACCAGAATAACTCACTTTCACCCCCAGCGCCGAGGCTGGACTCAACCAGTGGAGCTATCCCCAGGTCGATCACCAGCACTGGAAAAACATCCTCATCATCAGAATCAGATTTGCTTCATTTACCAACTAATGAAGCCATAAATGTTGGAGAATTTGTTGCACAAACAGGGTCTTCCAAGGGCATTACTCAGGAGCCTAGAGGATGGATAACGCCTAAAAAAATATTTTACTCCGATAGTAAGACAAAGTCTCTTGCTGGTTCAGCATTGCCAGTTAGTGTGGCTAAGGATATGCCCTATACAACCACATATGAAAGTCTTTCACACACCACTCAGCCTACAAACATATTGCGCTCATCTCTTAGTCACAGCCCATACAACACTGTTGACTACACTGGCCTGTCTGCAAATAGTATGGTTATATTTTCAAGGCTACCCAAAACCTTAATATCACCACAAAGCACCGCCTCACAAAGACCTTTGGAAACAATATTTGTACCTACGTTCCTCCAAAAATTTTATGCAACATCTGGTCCAACTCCACCCCCCAATAAATCTCACCAGACAGCTGAAATCTCTGCTCATATCATCAAATCTGATAGAACTGGTCGCAGTGTTCCTACTGCAGGGAGTAATGGAAACTCACCTGCCTCAGATGTTCAAATGACACATGGATATATGCCTATTGAGAGCTTCCTCAAAAATGATTTTAGTTCATTTTCCTCTTTCCTTAATGGAAATGAGGAGTCTACTGTCAACAGAGACACTGTTTCATCAGGGCAGTTCACAACACAGTTTCCATCTTTCATAACTACAAAAGAGTTAGACAAGAGGAATAAAGGCTCTGAGGGTTCTGGCAAAGGATCTCCAACTGAAATCCCCTTTTCTCCAGTAACATCTGGTGCTACACCTCTCAAAAGTATGTCTAGTAAAGACGATGTGACACTTACAAGAAGCTCTAAGCAGTCTTCTCTATCCCTCTGGTCTGAAATCACCATGACACCGAAGACAAACACTGCTTCTCTCTCTCAACAACCAATTACCAGTGTGATAAATGATGGATCCAGTTTTTTTTTAGGCAGACAAAGAACCATTCCCTCAAATGACATCTCTGCTGCAACTACTTCATCCAGTGATAGACATAACAGCAGTGAATCACTTAGTGCTATTTTCAGCTTTGGCACAAAACTAATGGCATCATATACAAAGGGAAAGCCACCAAGCCTGTGTCTTTTCAAAGCCCCGCCTTTGAATTACAAAATACATCTATTGACTTTGATAGGCGAAATTCTAATTTACCAGCAGATGGCCCATCACATGAACATCCAAAGCTGGAAGATGGACAAGAGGGTAATGTGCATTTATTGAATTCAAACGATCCAAATGTACTCTCCAGTGATCCAAATTTGTTATATCCAACTGTTGGAGAACATCCATCTTTTACATATGTAAAAGGCACATCTGAATATGAAAAACAGACACTGAATTTGTCTCCAGCTAATCTGAGATCTGCTGTTTCTGTCAATGTACAGCAAGGAGCCACTGTCAATGGTGCATGGGGTTCAGCTGCTTCTGACACTGACTCTGTAACATCTTCTAAAGCTTCTACTCTTTCATTGGTGAGCAAACACAGCACCCCTCAGGCAGATGTTGACTCTCTTGAACATGCATTTGATGATGCTGTCTCACTTTCAACAAACCCTGCATTCGATTTCACAGACACTGAAACAATCAATAACACAACTGATCTGAGACAGAGGGGGTTAACAAGTCCGACAGAGCTGGGGCCATCGTCTTCTTCATTCCATTCATCATCATCTTCAGTGACTTCATCACTATCATACAGCAGTATCATGTTTCAGTCATCCTTACATATAAAACCACCTACTTCAGTGTCTTCATCGACATCATTGTCAACCTCACATTCAGTTGGTAAGATATTGTCAATAATAACAACCATGCCCCCACGAACCGCCTCTTCATCCATGTCCGTAAAAGCCACATTTCCATCCTCATCACCAAGTCTGACCATAGTTCCTGGTCGCTCAAAGGAAGTGACTGAGACGTTTGTTGTCCTTACAGAAGCAGGGACGGATGACACATCCAGAGAAGTTGCGCCCACTTTCCCCAAAGAAAAAGCGGCCAGTCTAGCCCCCTCTCAACCAGTCAGAATCCCCACCGAGAGGACATTTCAGGTATCACCTCTGCCCTATCCGCAGGACACCCCGACAGAATCTGTCCACCCTACCACCACAACTGTAGCTTCAGCCACGAAAACAAAAAACCCCATCACAACCATGCCTTCGATAAGCGTCTCCCCCAGAACCACGCAGTCTGCAACACCACAGCCTGTGCCTGTCACCAGGAGAACGACCACCACCACAACAACAACAACTAGGACTCTAACCACCAGGAGAACGTTCACACCACTTGTCCCCAGAACAAGCCCTCCCAGGGTGGCCACCACCATATTTATTTCCCCTTTCACCACAACTACAGAGGCTCCACCACAGCAGTGCAACATCACAGAGAGATTGTGGATGAAAACAGGTAAACAGTCATTTTGCAACAAAAAAATGTTTAGTTGTAAAAGGTAATTATTCCTCTAACATGTTTTGTCCGGTAAATGTTTTGGCTTCTGCCTCTTTTTGTTCTCTCTGTCTCTATCTCTCTCTTAGTGGTTTCCATCTATGTGAGAAGAAACAGGCTGGACAGCATTCAGAGGCAGAACCTACGGAGGGGATTAAGTCAGGGCCTCCGAAAAGCACTGAATGATACTTCTGCCCAAGCACAGGTCAGACTGTTAATCACATAAGAAAATATAGCTTCTTCAGCTGATAAATAGGATAACATATTTGAATAAACATTAAAACATATATACAGTTTTAATGATTATATGTTTGAATGTATTTTGTTTTGAAGCACCATTGCTTCAGTCTGGGCCAGTATCTCTTTTGATTAGAGATTTTTTAATCCCAATGGGACCTCCACAGTGACTAAAATGTTTAATACATATTTTAGAACAATTACCAGATAATAAAGGACCAAAGCATTAGATACCTATTAAACGGACAACTCTTAAAAATTCTATCACTACTTTTTGTCTAAAACTTCATGAGATAATTTGACAGACTGTATGTTTACTTCACATACAAAGAATATACTGTGGCTGTGAAGCTGTAGCAACTTATGTAAGAAGTGCTAACAGTTTATGTTTTACTGATATTATCACTAAAGCTACTTAAATCTGAAGGAGTTATCTCAACCCGAGGGCAGATTACGAATAGCATGCTGAGTTTACATACGGAGACTATTAATTAAGTTGTAGTTTTTGCAACATCACAATCTCCACATAATTTCAAAAACAAACAATGTGCTTACTAAAATGGGGTGAGAATCCAAATAAATGCTGAAAATAATTTCAAATTCAGTCAGAAAGCAATAAAAAAATGTTATGTTTTAAAAGTTCTGTTATAATAATTGGTGCTTCAATATTCTTGGTTCTTTATGCAGTAACAAAAGTTGTCCATAAAGTGAAATAAAAGGTGCTTTTTATTTGAAGCTTGTACCTCATATACGTTTTATATTTGTAGTTTTAACTTGATATAACTTGCTTAATATTTGCTTGATAATCCTTATTTTTTCTCATACTGAATAGAGAATAGTTTCTTATTGTGAACCAGAAATTTTAGGCTTTATTAGCGTGGAGTAAATGAGACACGCAAGGACCGTCATGTAGGCTATGTGTGAAGACATGAGTACAAATATAGAAATTAGGTTGACTGTCTGTGTCCCTGGAGGCTGTGGGTGTCACACATTGGAGAAGCTGTACCAACACTCAAACAAAATGAAGATTAGGATTGTTGCTTTAATTTCCTCATATTAATTAATTTGTCTATTTACAAATAAAGAGTCCAAAGAATCAATCCCATTTTACCGGAAGATAATCTTACCACAGCATCGAACCAGATGGCACCTGTTTTTTTTTTCCTAAACCATATTTAGTTTAAACAAAAACTCAGGAGGAAACCAACCCCAGCATTTCCCCTGCAATAATAGCAGCAGCAGCAGATCCAGGGCACACACAATGATCTTCATGTCTGGGGATTAGCCATTTGTGGAACCAATCATGGTTCCTGCTGTGCCAAAACCATTCTCTCTTTCAAAAAGCCTCTAATGCCTCCGCTTGGCTATGAGAAGCTACGCTAAAAAGCTGCTGGTGAAAAGTAGAAATATGAATGTTTGATTCAATGATAGTGCCTGAGAGATGAATACAAACCCCTGGGAAGGATTTTAAGGTTGTATGCTTTCTGCACATTCACTGAACATGAGAAAATAAATCAAAAGCCAGAGATAAATTAGGTTTTAAAAAAACAGGAATGGTATTCATTCCCTACATAAATAATTCCTCTCCTCCTGGTCTCCAGTGGGTTGGAATGCCTTAACAGTGTTGCAATGTTGAGCAAGTTTTAAATTCATCTGTGTGTGTTTTATAGCTGCAATCCGGTGAAATGTCCCGACGTGTTGTATTTCTCAAAGTGGAAGTATCAAATAATTGAGGGAGACTGTGTGTTTGTCCTGTGGATGTGAAGGTCAATGATCTCATATGTTCACACTCTCTCTCTCTCTGTTTGGTCTTTGAAGGTGTCATGCTTCACTGCACACTTGTCACCCATTTCAACATTGCTTGGGTTCCTTTTGGTACCACTGCTCTCTCATCCAATGGGAAGCAAGCTGTTGGCAAGGGAAATTGCCTCTGTGTTTAATTATAGGTTATAAATGGTTGGGAGGAGAGCAGTGTGCTGATGCTAAAAAAGATGATGAGAAAGACACCAAATGAATTGAACCACAAGGCTTAAACCATTTTAAAACCTCTAAAGAATGTATACACTGTAGAAGTATGCTATTTTTGTGCCTTTTATCCGGGGCTCTGCAGGGACTGGAAACTTTTTAGATAACTGACTATATCCTTTGGGTTAATCTGTTGGCCGTATTCACACTCTTTTAGATAGAGTTAGTGGGTGTATTACCAATCTCTGGCTTGCTGGAAATACAATCTCTTAATAACACCTTCACACGGATGAAGCCTGAGAGGATAAAGCGATGATAAAGGGCTCTTTTCACAGCGCTCCCAACAAGGCTGAATTGTGAGGAGGCAGAGTGGTGACTCTCAGCTCCAGAGAGGATAGGCTCTCAGTGTTTTGGCCAGTGAGTCTCCTTGTCAGCAAAGGCTTTCAGATGGTTTTAGATAACAGACCTGAATGGTTTCACCTCTCCTACACACACCTAGTTTCACTACACCTGTCATCATTCCCTTTCCGGTTTCCGTGTATGTAGAGTTCACCAAAAAGTCAAACTTTTACTGACAAACACATGCATTGGTACATGCCATTACACACACATTCATTCACCTGTGTCACAATGAGAATGCTGTGATAGCTCGGCCCTTAGAAGTGAAGAAACATAATCCTCTTGGTCCCAAACTCCCTATTTATCAGTCTCTCCCATGTCTCACTCATCTTTACTCTCCTCTCTTTCTGCCAGCAGCCCTTCAGTCCCTCCTGGTTCTCTTTCCACATATCTGCTTTCCAAAATCACTCCATCTAATGTAGCTTTCATTAACGAGGCGTTGAAATATACTCTTGAAGTGCTCAATCAATCCATTACAGTTTAACATCCTGTCATTCAGCTCATTTGTTAATATGACTGATTGATGCTACCATCTCATCCTGTCTAAAGGACCATACCACCAATCGGTTTTTGCTGATTCACAAAAAAATGTCCACAGCATAGTTGATCAATTTTTAAAGAAATGGGAAAAAGGAAGGATTTACTAGTTTTTATGCAGTGGATGGTTTCTTTTCATTTATTACTTGAGTATGGCTTGAAAATAACCTTTAAACCTGCTTCAGACAGGCCTTTTTTAACTGCAGACATTTTGACTATGTCAGTAAGAAATAGCACAGGTGTTGCACAGAGTGAACCAGTAAGCTCTGACAGTGTGAAAGGGGGCCAGCATGCAGAAGTACTAGGAGCCTTAAAGTGAAGCAACTAAAATAAATTCAGTCCACATTTTACCCCACAATAATTGCTTTGACAAAGAAGGTAAAGTAAACGTAAGGTAACTTGATGCAAATGTGATGTCATAGTTGATCGGTTTGATGCATTTTCATACTATAATAAAATCAATTAAAAGCAATCTGAACAGTAAAGAATTACACAAAAAACATGGGATGGTATTATGAAAAAGACTGGCAGTGTGAATGCCACAAGGTGAAATGTGTCACCCTTCCAGGACTTCATCGCATCGTTTATTACTTTATCACCTGTTGTCGTTTTGTGGCTAATAATGCCAATCAAGCCACTATGCTGCAAATAAAAAGCTCTATGGTTACATTGAATATACTCAACTAATGCACCAATGTGATGAAATTCCTTTTTATTCTACAGGTAATACACAAAATAGTCCTACCCAGAACTTTGTCAGGAAGTTATTAATTAGGACTTAGTCTAAGCATGCCTTAATAAACAGTTTTTTTTTGTTTTATACTGAACTTTGCTTATCTACGGTTTTATTAGTGAGTATATATTTCCACTGTTTTGTTAATAGGTGATTATAGTATAGTCTGACGAACGTTTAACTAAAGAGTAACCTAACTTATAGGTAGGTTAATGTCTACTTTCGATGTAGTTATACACTGCCTGGACAAAAAAAAGGTCACACAGTCTAATATTTGTTGGACCACCTTTAGCTTTGATTATGGCACACATTCGCTGTGGCATCGTTTCCACAAGCTTCTGAAGTGTCACAACATTTATTTCTGTCTTGCATTAATTTTTCGCCAAGATCTTGTATTGATGACGGGAGATTCGAACCACTGCACAAAGTCTTCTCCAGCCCATCCCAAAGATTCTCCATCGGGTTCAGGTCTGGACTCTGTGGGGGCCAATCCATGCTCCCTGAACCACTCTTTCAAAATTTGAGCCCGATGGATCCTGGCATTGTCATCTTGGAACATGCCCGTGCCATCAGGGAAGAAAAGATCCATTGAAGGAATAACCTGGTCATTCAGTATATTCAGGTAGTCAGCTCACCTCATTCTTTGGGCACATAACGTTGCTGAACCTAGACCAGACCAACTGCAGTAACCCCAGATCATAGCACTGCCCCCCACAGGCTTGTTACCTTTTTTTTGGCCGGGCAGTGTATCTAAGTGTAATACAGGACCCTGTGACATCACTCTGAGGTGTGATACCTGCTACAACAATCACACTCCTGACTATAATAATTAAGGTGATGCTGATGGGATTAGAGGTTAGACGTGCACAAAACTTTCAGCAACAGCTGAAATATTAATATTGCCCACTGAGTTGTTAGCATTTTCAATTACTGGTACAAACTATTAATATGTACGTCTGTTCTCTACTCTACTCTCTCAGGTGGAAACTGTATTTGGTTCTCCCAACATGACGGTGGCTTATCATGTGACTGGAGGGGACATGGTTTACTCTCCCTCTGTGGTGATGCAAGGCTTGGACTCCTACGGCCGTGATAAGCTGATTTCAGACCTGCGACAGTACCTCCCCATGGTAACAGCCCTGCCCCTCCCTGTGGCGTTATGGAGATCCAGCCCGGCCCCTGGCTTCCAGCTGAAAACAGGTCAGCTAGTGTTCACTCAGGATGAAAGAAAAGATATAAGTCAGACAACAGCTTGAGACATACGGGTAGTTGTTCCTGCTGCGATTGTGCACTGGAGCCTTTTTTTTTTTTAGAGGAAACTAGGTTTGCAAAGTAATAAAAAATAAATCTACATCAGAGCAGAAAATGACAAGAGCATGTTTACTTAGAGTTTAGCTAAATAATACCTAAGGTAACATATATCATATTCCAAGCGTTCCCAATACACATCAAAATATGGGAATTTTGTCGTAAACTAAAGAATTATTAAAAGTAATATTTATAGATTTTTAAGCCCATTTCTTTTTATGTTCTAGTGCTGCAGTTTGTGGGAGCAGGCGATGATCCTCGGTCCTGTCGGTTCTCTCAAATGATGGAGCAGAGGCTTGAGAAGGTGTTTTCTGAAGCGCAGGCAAAAGTGCTCAACACAAACAACAGACTCTCTGTTCAGGTAATGTTGTGTAACAGTGGTGTAGCATGGTGTTTTCCTGTGTTGTGCTTACTGTTACAGTGGTAATGCTGTGATTTGTAATATAATGCCAGTGTAGAAGTGCATTAGTACAGTGTTCAAGTATTCATTGCACTTAAATGGATCAAAACGATATGAGTTCTGACATTGATAATGACCTGATGTCCCTGATGATTTATTTTTCTGTACAACATGTATACAAAACATCCAGCAACCCAAACAGAAGTTAAGCTAGAGTCTGATTAATATTAAATGCAGCATATTCGCATATTTGTTACTTCAAATGTTTTGTCCCCTGCCATAACAGATCAATTTAACTATGTGGTTTAGGAGATTTTGCTGCTGCAAACTTTGCAATTTCTGCAAAATTGTCCCCTTCAGGCTTTGCCTTTCAAACAAGAGCAGCTTTAAGGATGAACATTAATTATGTTTAGGGAGGCAATGTTTAAATATTTTTTTATAAACTGACACATTAAAGTGCACCCAATATTAATGCATTATTGACGGTTATGCATGGAGGAAAAAAAATTATGCTCCAACGTTTTTACACCCTTCGTACTTTGCCAGTTTCCCATTGTGCTACTTGATTTTTACATCTCATCCTTTTTGCATTTTGTCTAAGAAGTTACAACTATTTTACGTTTAATGTGGTTTAACAATTTTTGTGTCCTCTTCTGACTCGGAGCCTGTACTCTACTTTTCTTTCTCCCAGATGTTGAATGTCTCCCAGACAGCAGACTCTCCTGCTGTGTCATTGGTCTACACTGTGAAGAACGGGACTGTCTTCCTTAATGGTACCGCTGCCTCAAACCTCCTCGGTCAGCTGTCAGCTGAGCTGGTGGGCTACTTCCTGTTCTATCCACCACTTATAATTGCTGAGCGTAAGTTACAATTTACATTTAAAAATACATCTGTTAGTCAGGAGTAATTCAGTCGACTTACAAGAGGAACCACAAGAAATTGCTCTTTTGTTTTATTGGAACGATTTGTTCCCTAAACACAAAGTAGATTCAACAATGAAGTGATTCAAGATTCAAGGCTTTATTGTCGTATGCACAATACCTACAGCATAGTTTTAACCAATGGAGTCCCCGCCTCCTCCAACAATGGAGCATGCTATACTAAATACATTAGAAATAAAGACTTAAATTTGTGCTTTTCCTTTCGTCTTTGACTTTCACAAAGCATGCTTATCTCATATCTTCGGTATAGACCTTTAACAAAGGAACTGATATAGTAATTGTCCATACTAAAAGAAATCAAGTACAAATCCAATGTGATAAACTGTAGCTGTTTTAATGTAATGAAAGCTATTACTTATCTTCTTAGTATTATTTAGCATTTATATGTACCTTAGTATATCAGTCTATCTAAGCAATGGTAGAACTCAGAAATGTAATCACTAAACTTGACTGACAGACTCTTAGTAATTGGATGTTTGCGACTGTTCTGCTGCTTACACGACCACAGTTGTGTTTCAATGATTGAGTCACTTAAATATAGTTGATGCAGGGACACAACTAAGCCCATGCCTTTCATCTCAGCCTCCTTTAAGTGCATACTCAGCCAAGCTCTCCATCTTTGCAAGAAGGAATCAGCAGGAGTCTAAACAGCAATCTTAGTGGAATCCCAATGTGTAGTTTTTTACCGTGTGATATGTAAACGGTTCAATAGGGGGAGATATAACAGATGTAGAGACATATATGAGACATCACTTTTATGGTACTGTATTGATCCCTGAAGTTTTATGCCTTCAGAGTAAATACAGAATATAGGTTCAGCAAAAGATGTAAGGACCTACAGCAGATTTAGGGATTCAAGTTCCTTTTACACACACAGTTTACTCTCATGTGTACCGCAACCCAAAGAGTATTTCTGAGCTTCAAGACTATTTTCTTTCATATTACACTAGTGACAGTGCATTGTACTCTGAGCTGACTGCCAAAACTCAGGTGAGGTTAGAAACGTTATTGTCGATCCTGGAAACATGGTCTTTGGCTTCACCACAATAGACAAGAAATAACAAGACAGAACAGTAAAACAGAAGGAGAGCGTGTAGTTCAATCATCTGCTTTCAAATACAGTTCAGTAGGGCTATCACGAAACTGAACCTGAACGAATCCTGTGTAGTCACTGCCAGAGGACAAGAGTGCAAAAGGCGCCTCAGTTTCTTCCATAATGTATCTGATATAAAATGCTAAAGTGAAAATCTATATAAAGACACATTGGGTCAAAAAGACTTTAGAAATTCTGAGGTTTGTGGTTAGGTTTCCTTTCAAGCAGGAACGAATCTCACTAGCTGACTTTTAATGGTTTCTAGGAGGTGCATTGCTGGAATATCTCCAGACATTATAATCAGTTTGACACATCAAGGCCATGCAGGGTCAAAGCAGAGCACAGCTTAAAGCCAGGAATTATGTTTGGGGCTTCCCTGTATTACCATCTAGCTGATCTTAATTTTGAAACGTTGTTTCTTCTGTTTTCCTTTGCTGAGCCAAGTGTGACAACAGGCTCAGATTGTACCTGGCTGGACCATATTGAGCAGAATTTAGAACAAAAATGAATGTTCAATCAAGTGCTGTTAAGACTGGAGTATGTTGGATAATATCTGTCTGTCTGGAAATAAGAACACTATTTCCAAATTCAGCGACTGGAATGTCCGTTTGGAGATGTGAAAGGCAAGGCTGAAACTGCTTCCTTGCTCGATTAGTTGAATAATGCCTAACTGTACAAAGACCTAAATGAATGGTATGTTACAAGAACAAATACATGCCTGTTCCCTGTTATTTACCTCCTGCAATGACATATTCAAGGTGCCATATATTCACATGTGATTGAAGACTAGCTGGACCAAATGCCTGGTTTTGGTTGTTTCCTCCAAAACATAACTATTCTGGGCTCACATTGCTTTAATACAGTTTCTGAGGATGCAGCTCCTCAATTAGGATACAACATCAGCTTCTCTGAGGGCACATTTGGTTGATTCACTGTCTAAGTTGAGATGAATAGGATTTCTGCTAGCGAGCATTAAATTAAAACTCATTTTGTGTTGTGATTGAATCAAGTCAGAGAGTGAAGTTACCCACAGGCAGGATGATTCAGTTTGGGAGCAGAGAAAAGAGAGGGAGGCCGCTCAAGACCAAAAGGGATTCTGAGAGAGCATAAACTGACATAGAGAACAATCCAGGAAGGCACCAGAATAAAAGAAAGTATGAAAGAGCTCATGACACTGATTTTGATGTTTGTTTTTTAGCCTCAACATTAGTGGTATTACAGTATTTGCGGAGGGTGTGAGCATATGCTGGCAGTGGCTGCCTCCTCACTTCAAAGGCAATTATCTCAGTAAATAATTAACAGTGGGGGATTATCATACCACCTTGGGCTCTGCTCTGACAGAAAAGGCCTGGGATCTCACACCCGGCCTGTTTGTTGCACCACAGAGTTCCCCGTCGTTCCTGTGGCGCTTGTTTAGGCTGGATGGCTGCGCTCAGCTGTTTTACTCCCCCTTTGCCCTTCAAATATTTCTGTCAGGTGGAATATGAGTAGAGCTCTTTGCAAAATGTATCTTTTTTTATACCATTTGCTGATGCACAAAATGAAATATTCTTTTAATACTGGCTTTCTTTCTAGGAATTTGAAGTGATTTCCTGTTCTTGAAATGACCCCAGGCTCTCATCACACAACAGCAGGGGCTCATGGGAAGCCTTCTCACTGACTAATATACCAAATTATCCTAACTTATAGACAATGGTGAACTGAAAGCCCTGCAGCTCTATCCATTAACAATAATAAAGGCCTTACTTTTTCTCTCAGCCTGCTCCTCCTTCACACCTCTCTCCTCTCTCCTGTCATGCCTGAGTGTTCATATCTGTAGAGAGAGCATGCTTTCAGAGGCCAGTGATACAACATTCCCACTCCACTAGCCTCAAGCATAAGAGCTTAATCAGGCAGGAAATAGATGTCAAAGAACAGAGACAAGCAGAGCTCAAGCAGGTGAAAGCTTTCCACGCTTCTGTATTTGTCTGAGATGCAGTGATAATGAGGATGTAAACTGAGATATCAACCACACTAGAACTGTTTCATATGGCAATGATAACAGTTGCATCATTTTTCATCATGTTATTCTATAGATCTAACTTTCATTTTCACTTAATGTCCTTCCATGTTGTTTCCATGTCTATTTTTACTACATTTTTTTGTGGAAACCTGTGTTATATTATTTTCTATTTTGCTACAGTTAGAAGCAAAGGGGAGTGTATTTTAATATTGAATGAAAATGTCTCCATAAAATCGTATCCAAGGAAGTAAAACTGCTTTTGGATATTTGAAAAAGTGTACATTTAACATTTTATTCCATAAAGATTCACAACTTATTAATGCTGACGCTGACGGGGAACATCATTTTCTCGTGTCATTGCAGCTCTGGAGTACCACAATCTGAACACCTCTGTTGCCACTAGAGACTTCTGGGTAATTACAGGTGGGTAAATCATAAAATTACTATTTAAACTAAATATGAATAAACACATGTTATTCTTGGGGAAATTACGTGTTTTCTTGTTGTTTAATGCACACATCATAATTCTGCAGTGCTTATACGTTTTATTCCTTTATTTACAACTCATAGACCAAAATACAGCTGAACCAAGTGTGCCTTTGTGTAGTGAACTTTTTATGGGAACTTGAGCAAATAATTTGTCTGCTTGTGTTAATGATCGGAAATCTCCTTAACCTAAAGCAGCGAGATGCCCATGACTCCTGGATTGTCTGTTGTTAATATATATTCATTGTTGGCTTTATGAATGATTGCACCCAGCAGCATGAATACATTTTACAATATTCAAGGGCACCCAACTGCTATGCTGTATAATGGATGGGCTTTTCAGATCAGGCTGTGTGGCTCTTAACCCTGCACTTACTACAATGAGAGGCCGAGTGAGTCTAAGGTCGTCCCCTGTATAATAGGATTTACTTACACTTAACAACTTGTACATCAAAGGTTATTGCTTTTCAACTGTTGATAAAATAGAATAAATTAAAGCTGCATTAGAAACTAACGATCCCACACATTCACACACCATGCGCCTGCCCATCGGAAACCACTTGGGGTTAAGTATGTTGCCCAAAAACACATCTGTTGAATACAGGGTCTGGGAATTAGTAGACATTCCCTCCACCTCAGTGCCACAGTCACCCCAATTATGGGAAATGGGTTAATATAATATGGAATATGGGAAAAGTAAGGACATTCAAGTATGTTTTTGTCTCACACACTCACATTAAATGTTTTCCTGCATCTCTTCTTTCTTTGTGAGAATCTTTCCTCCCCAATCATTTATTTTCTCTTAACCATCTGGCCATCCTTTGTTTTTCGTCTCCATTTGCAGTGATCCAGGATGTGGATAATGCCAGCCTGGAGGGACAGTACCAAAGCTTTGCCAGTCTAATGGAGCAGCGGCTGGCTGAGCTGTTTGTGTTGGCAGGGCAGCAGGGCACCCGATTCAAACGAGCCACCGCTGTAGGCAGCTACACTGTTCAGGTAAGAAACTGGCACAGCATCCCACAGAGAATGCCAAGTCTGACTTTCGCTGGGAAAACTAACAGTCTGAGAAGCTCTGGGTTAAACAGTGAAAATGTTCTGATATGTTGCCAGAACGCTTGTTAGTCAGAAATTTAATGAACAAATTAGTCCAATAGTTTTGTTGGCTTATTTCTTACAGTATGAATATTTCACGAGATGTACACTTTGATCCGCAAGCTTGCATGATTACTTGTGGTCAGCCCTTAATAATTAGGGAGGTTCTCAGCTCATCATCTGCTAATTGCTCATCAAAACAAGCCAGAGGTTGAATGTTTAACCAAACAAGTACTGTTCTGTCTATGTAGTTCTTCCTCTCATGAGACTGCAAGCCTAAATGAATGGTCTTACTTTGGTATTTTAATTCTGAAAATACCAATTCCATTACAGCCTTTTTTATATATGTTTAATTCTGTTCTTATTGTTTCCCACAGAGGATACTGAAAGTATTTACAACACACAGTTTTATCAGTAATCCTAACACATAATGAAGAAAAATACATACAGAAAATAGATAGAGAAAAAGGGAGAGGGAAGAGACACAAAGAGAAAAGAAGAAAGGATATTGTGCTATTTTATCATTTCCAGTTTTTATATCGGTCTGCCAAAGCTAATATTGACCTATTTTCCCATCAGATGGTGAGTATCCGCAGGGTGCCAGTGTTGAAGAATCCAGCAGAGATGACCTACTATGTCCAGCACAATGGCGTTCCATTATCGGGCACGTCTGCTGCCAAAGTCCTGAACACAGTGGATTCTCAGACCATGGCGCTCACCCTGGGCTACTTTGTCCAGGTGCAAGCAGAACGTAAGCACAGCATCCTTCAAGCTTTTTCAAGTAGGCAAATAGACAGAGACAAAGACAGACAGACATGCAAAGCAAAACACATGACTCATGCTGAGTTTAGAAAGAAGAGCTGGTGGTGGGGAGAGGGGAGAAGAAGAAAAGGTTGAGAAAACTCTGTGCTCTCTAATCTCTCTGAAATGCTCCCGGCAGGACACGGTTTGTTTAGGCTGCAGTGCTGCTCACTGCTAAGAGAAAATGGAGAATAATGGTGTAGAGGTGGAGATAGAGCCGGTCAGGAGAGAGGGAACAAAAGAAAGAGTGCATGCTGCATTATTTTATAGATTGTGGCCTACAATAGCTGAATCAGGCGCACTGTATATCAGGTTGAGCTGTACACAATGTCAGTTAGCGTGGGTGTGACGGATGCTTCTGCATGTTAAAGCAGGAAAAGTGAGCTGTGTATTATACTTCCAACAAGACAATCAATTGACTTACTGTTTAAAGTCTGCTGGATGCTGTGTTAGAAAGTGATGATGGTGAACAGTGTTTTTCTTTTTTCAGCTGTGGTCAAGAACCCTCCTAATAACCTTTGGATAATCGCTGCAGTGCTGGCACCCATTGCCGTAGTAACACTCATTATCATCATCATCACAGCTGTGCTGTGCAGGAAGAATAAAAATGACTTTAAAGCTGATGCCATCGGCAACCTCAATCCCAGAGCTAAGGTATGTCTCTCTCTTCATAGTTTCTTTGTGCAGACTGTGGTTCGGGCTGTGTCGTTGTCTAATGTGGTTATGCTATGGTCAAATGCTTGTGACTTTTGTATACAGAATGTCTATTGTGTTGTATTCTGCTATCCTAATAATGCCCTCTGTTTGCCCTGGGTTGTGTTATTCTGCATTGGGAGAATAGAAGTCAATCTTGTGAACAAAAAACTCACTATTTAAAAATATTTTCTCTTGTTTTCAGATGGCGTATCGGAGAGATGTGGGCTATTATCACCAGGTATCTGCCTCTCTGTATATCCTCTCATTACCGATCTGCTTTTTCATCTTCAGGGCTTAACTGCGCATTAGTGGGATTTGAAAAGTATTATGGAAAGACATAATTTACGTTAAATTTCGATAAATCGGCTGTGCTGATGAAAACTTAGCAAACACAAAACACTTTTGAATAACAAACCCTTCACATCCGGCTTTTATTGGATGAAAGGCTGGTATTGCCTATTGTTCTTATAATGGTCTCCAGATGTCACATTTAAAAGATGAAGCTTTACAGAAAATACTTATAATTGAGATTCTGTCTGTGTTGAGAACTGTTTCCATCAAGGGTGTCATCACAATGTCTTCGTCACAGTTATCTCTGCACCTCCAAGTCTTTTGTTTTTTTCTGCTCAGTTGCTGTCTTCACTGTTTTACGGTATTTTAGAAGAATGGAAATGTCGTATAGCTTGTAACATCCGACTGCTTTATTTATTGAATTTCAGTGAATCGAAAGTAATAAAATCATCTTCATTGAATGTGAAACACACTTCAGTCCTACTTTCACAGCATTTATTTATAAACAACATTGGGTGGCTTCTGACAAAACATAGCATTCTAAGCAGAGTGTACAGCCATTTCTTTCCAACAAGTAATGGAAAGCTAGAAACAGTGACTCCTAAAAATGTAAATGAGGCTCTTGCACTGCTTCTTCTGTATTGCTTTCACCATCTGTATGCCAAACACTTTCATCACACACCCTTGTTAGCGTTTCAACTGTTGATACCAGCCCTGTTAGCACTTCTAGTTGTGAGAAAACTGGATCCAAAGACAATCTTTACTCTCTATATCTATGTGTGTTTGCTATAGGAAGAGAAAGGATGTATGTTCTTCAGTCGGGGGAGTATCACGTATTGATTTTGTTCCACAGCATGGCTGCATTGAGGCACAATTTATGACACTGCAATGAGAGTAGTCCTGAATATTTCAGTGTGTGTGTGTGTGTGTGTGTGTGTGTGTGTGTGTGTGTGTGTGTGTGTGTGTGTGTGTGTGTGTGTGTGTGTGTGTGTGTGTGTGTGTGTGTGTGTGTGTGTGTGTGTGTGTGTTTCTGCATGAGTGTGTGCATTTGAGCTCTATTGGTAGTTACATCCAATATAAACCAGTGTCCTCCTCCTCCTTTTTATGCTATAACTTTTGCCTTTACTACAGTATTACTGTCGATCTCATCTAGTCACCACCCACTGCAAGTCATTTATTTGACAAGAATTTGGAAGGAGATGTATAAAAGGCCTTAGTTGATTCTGTGCTTATCTGTTTTAAGGCTGCACAGAAATCCCAGTTATGTTACTAAGTCCTCTGGACTCTCTATACGTTACACTTCTGGTGTTCTTATCATACTGTAAGCTGTCTCTTTTGTCTTTCTCCATTTTGACACTTGTCCATCAGCCAGTCCAGGGGTTTGACTATGCCAAGCAACACCTAGGCCAACAGGGAGGAGATGAGGAGGGACTGCCTGCCAGTCAGGATACACTTGTGATGTCTCTACAAATTCGGGACACGCCACTTTCACTAGAAAAGGCACTGCAGCAAGATGGGACTGCCAACAAGAAAAGCCTCTCCTCTGACAAACACAAGAGGTATCATCATATCTACACAGCTTCAACTCCTCATGTTGTGATCTGTACCATCACAAATTCTAACTTTTTATAACCGAGCTGAGCACATCTTTACGTTTATTTAAAATACTGACCTAGAGATAAAAAAAAATTAAAAGAAAGCTGAGCGTTGCATAAAGATGTTATCTTCTGTACAGCCACCATTATGATTCCTTCACCTCCCTTAAAAAGCACGACTGAGCTGTAGATTTTGGCTTCACATTACTTATCTGAGATGTAATTGTCTTGGTTAAAATGTAAGCATGTTGGAAGGAAACATTTTGCTTCCTCAAAAAGAAAATAATAAGCTGAATCATCTCAATTTCTTCAGACATTTTTTAAGGTTTCCCTTTTAAATCAAACCCTAGCCAAGCACCCTCCTAAAGGAAAGTACAAATGCTCACAGTATGTGCAGTTATCTCAACAATTGCACCACTGCTGTGCCAGAAAGCTCTTGGGCCACATAGGCAGAGGCAGGATGATAAAACATGAGGATCCCTCCAGCTCGATTGTCTGTCCTCATCCTACCCCGATGCTGAATGATAGGCGGTCATTAACAGAGCGCTCTGTGTGGGCAGGTTATATTGACCATTTTCCTCATCTGACAGTCAGAAGCGCTGTTTCAGAAATTAATTGCCATGTTAAATCATGCTAAATTATTAAATCGAGGATTTGCGATCCTCGATTAAAGGGAGCCATTTCTCAACGCCTTGTGGGATAATAAAATCAAATGAAATGTATGTGACAGAAAAGGGAATCTATAGACTGGAGGTCCTGCAGTAATGATTTATGAGATTCCTGAGGCAGCAAAGGCTTTCATATGTTTTTTATCAAACTGTTGGTCTTAAAGGTTTCCTTTTTTTTCCGATCTTAAGTCACAAGTCATCAGTTTATCCGGTTTTCAAGGAGTCATAAGCTATCATCCCAGGATAAAACAAGCTATTTCTTTAATTTTCAGGAAGTGCAAGATTGACAGACAAGCGAATCATTGAATCAATCAGACCCACAGTTTCTGTTGACGTCTGAGTGAAGGTGCAACCTTGTAATCTTTGTAGATAGGATTATTCATGTATTTATGTGTAGCATTTTGGATACAAACACTTTTAAACACATTCACGCAGACATGCTGTATACAATCACGTCCAATTTGCTCCTTCCTCTCTGAAATCCCTTCATTTGTACCAAGGTCACACATCTGTTAGCCTCTAAACACCAACACAGGATCAAACATACACCTCAATTAATTATTACACATTACACGTCTCTGTTGAGCCTGTGACTGGAGTTAGCTCTGTGCAGCAGTGCCTCGGCGACAGCAGGGAGGGCAGCCGTTGTTCCTCTGTCTCTCTTTGCTGTTATCATTTTTACCAGACAATTAGGGGATAGACCACGGAGCTTTGATGTCAGCCTCGAGGTCCTCGGAGTTGCTGCTTGATCAGCTCTAATTCCAACTACAGTACTGCGTTTGAAGCTAGTGAAACAAGAATTGAATGAAGCAATTGTTTATCCAATTAATGGAAGAACTATTTTTTACATTAGACATGAATCACAATGGTTGACCCATACATAAGGAGGTAGAGACATATTAATAAAAAAAACACACAAGTTTATTGATGGCAACATGCAGGTGAATGTACAAAACACATGTAAGGAAGGGAGAGGGGAAGGCGAGGTTGTTTAAGGAGGGATGACATAACCTGGCTGTGAGCCCAGCTTCCTGAGAGCTCACCGCCTTTTCCTGTTGCTATGGTTACTTGCAGCAATTTGCCGAGCGAGGATGGTTCCGTCATCAGCAACGAATCAGAGAAGCTGAATTCCAGCAGGGGCCTGTCAGTGCTGAAAGTCACAGCACAGCAGAAACTGACAAAGGAGGAGACGCGCAATAGGGACGGTGAGAGTCATACGCTGATGCAAATACAAATTATTTATTCTACTGCTACTTTGGACAGAGGTGTCACAAATGTGTCCAAAAATCTTTTCCCATTCTCTCATGCCTGAAACACTTTTGTAGTCCTTCTTTCTCATGCACACAGGTACTCTCAGAGAAATGCACCGCCGCTGCAGATTTCTTTTTTTTACAGCCAGAAAGGTAGCCACTCAGCAGTAAGCGAAGATGGACCCGATGAATATGCATTAGACAGACACTCTGCTGACATGTTACAGTATGTCAGATTAGTGGATGCTGTGACCATAGACACTGGCAGAAACACACTTTTCACTAATACAAATATTCAGAAATACCACATTTGGTCACACATCTCGTGCTCTTCTAAGATGAAGAGCAGTTTAGGTAAAAGCCTTTTCAGAATGTGAACTATTCGCCATTTTATTCTTGTCCACAGCTGCTAAATGTTCCACATGTGGCGGGTGTGAAGTAAATTAATCGAGTTCACATACTTTGCTCGTAAATGTGATAGAGCCTTCTAAATTATGATTTTCTTAACGGCTGGATTTGAATAATTCATCAGCTGAGTTAAGGGAAACTGGAATTAAATCCAGTTGATGTCAGGTAAAGAATAAAAGTGCAAAGTCAGGTCCCTTCATCTATCACAGAGATGCATTGCCACAACCTTTTGAAGCCAACGCTATCTTTGTGATCTGTCATCTCCATCCGCCACTTCATTTGCTGACACAGGCGTTGGATGTTTGACATAATCCCACAGTGTCTGCCGGAGAGAAACAAGGTGATGAGAGAGAGTGGGCAAACAAACGGAGAGACAATAAGGGAGTCTGACAGTTTGTTACCCCTTTGACTGACAATGTAAAGATTAGAGGTATTTGTAGTCTCTTTGTGAGTGAACTCCCTCTCTGTTCTTCAGATCCATATGACACCTCCTCTGGCTCCCTGCAGCTTATTTCCATTAAGCCCATTGCGTTTCAGCCCCACTACACACACCCTGCATCGTCTGACCGCAGCCAGGAATCAGCCATCGTAAATGGAGAGGTGATGCACATGCACATATCCCTTCATAATGGGCACTCGTATGTATATGAACACATTGAACATGTATGCACAAATGCATGAAAGGCCTTCCAAACATATTTTCTCTAACAGCTTCTTATTATTTCTGTTTTTAGGACGAAGTTAAATAAAGTTTTTGTTATTTTACATTTTCAGTCTTTCTTACTGGTTTAAAGCAGACTCTGATGGGAGAGTCACTCAACAATCACAGTTAAATAACTTTTGGATTAAAATATAATGCCAGGTTAAGCGTTGCTTACATTATGTTGCCACAACTGTCAATCATATTTGAATAAACCACCCATACGCTGTCCTGATTAGGCAGACTTTGAGTCTCAAACTAAATTATATTAACTTAAAGAAGGTTCCAGGGCTTTATGTTAAATACAATATTAACTCAACTCAACTTTTCTTTAAAATATTTTCTTTATTTGTGGCATTTGATTTGAACCTCAAATGATCACATGGGAATATGTTGAGGGGTTGTATAAGTATAGTGTTAAAAGGTCAAATATATATCTACAAATTGTACAGTATGGTGACCTCTCTATTTTCTTTAAGTTTTCATTTTAATGTGGGATTTCTAAAGCAATATAATAGACATTAAAAACAATAGTTCTGAATTCTTTAGACTGTTATTATTTTATTTTTATGAGTTTCTTCCTGGAAACCTTTTGGTCTTTAATCCACACACATGCATTTTGAACAAAGCAGAATCAAACCACATGCAGAAAAATAACATCCTGCACTCCTTCCTCTCTGCAGGTGAACCTGGCTTTGAAGCAGAAGTCAGACATTGAGCACTACAGAAACAAGCTGAGGCTGAAAGCTAAGAGGAAGGGCTATTATGACTTCCCCTCCACAGACGGCAGCAGCAGTGGTCAAGTAGTGGTGCAGAGACAGCGGCACAGCCATGACAGGGCAGCCGGTGAGCATGGCAGACCACTGGACCCTGACGATGAGCGAGGATCCACTTATGTCAAGTCTCACAGGAGGTGAGGGAAGAGTGGGAAAGCAAGGGTGTGACGAAACAATTTGAGCAGTCAGAAAGTGCTAAAGGTGATGTAGCAGTTCACAATGGTGGATTGGGGTTCTAACCATAGACAGTTATCCATCTCTGCTGACCGCTGCCTTGCCTAATTAGCTCATTGATAAGAAAAACTGTCTCCTCTAATGTTGTCATTATCCAGTATTAGTCGGCAGAAAGAGACCCATCAGGCCTGTCTGATTAGTTTGATCCAAGCCCTGAGCCCCCATAACGGAGATAAGAGGATTGGCAGGGTGTCGAACTCTGCTGGTTCTGTCCTGTTTCTACTTTACTCATGCACATAAAGACTGACAGAATCTTCGCTTATTACCGGCTCAGATCAACATGTCCACATTAGATTAACATGTAGCTATACTAGCTGTCTTCAGAACGGAAAGCAGGATTTTGGCCTGTGTGTTGATAAAAATGAGCAAGATAATGAATTTAACAGCCATTCACTGTCGAAATACATGACTGTGTGGCTTTTGGATCACTGCTTAGTCCAACATCCTTCAAAAGTGATCATATCTGAGCAGGTTTGCTGATACATCTTGTTCTTTGATTGATTGAATGATTGATGTTGTGTGCTGCTAGAAGCTTTATCAGTATTACATTTGCTGTGCAACACCTCATGGATACTCCGATACCTGGCAAGCGGCACAACATTATTATGCAAACTATTGATACAGCTCTTTTAGCTGTTGTCCTTATGAGAAATCCTAACATTCTCCTATTGTGTTCTCCAACACTTGTACTGTGTACCTGCCTTTCACTGGCAGGCGCACAACCATAGCTGAAAGTATGAAAGCTGAATAATAACTACACCCCAGGTATGTTTTGTAATGAATCCTCTATCTACTCTCTACTAATTGACAGGCACTCGCAGGTAGGACAGACGGCCTATCGTAGCAGACAGAGTCTGAGCAGTCCCAGTCCTGGCGGGACAGAGATGGACCTGCTTGTCATGAGGGAGAGACCCAGGAGAGGCATCCGCAACAGTGGCTATGATGTGAGTCACATGTCAGCACCAGCTACCCCTGACTTACCATAAGAATTCAACTTTATGAGTGAATTGCCTCTCTGTTCTTCAGATCCATATGAAGCCTCCTCTACCATTATGAAAACATACTCTAACAAAGGGATTTGCTAAAACATACAGTGCTGTTGCTCATAAAATAAAAGCTGTTAAAAAATAGTCAACTATTAACCTTTTATCTGTAATAAAGATTCAATAAGGATTCATTATTCAAATTCAAAACATTTCTAATTTATATGCTCATATTCTTCTAAGTAAATATAGGTAAAATTCCAAAATAAAAAATGCCACTGCAATCTATTATGATGAAGTATAAAAATATAAAACGTCATTATTAATCAGAGCTTGTAAGTGGTAAATTGAGTCGTATTGCCCTATTTGAGGCACTGTGCAGCAATTGAGGTAGAACTCAGACATGTTCTTCCCAGACAGGGTTTCAGTTATGCCAAAGCAAAGAAGGGAACTGGTTCATTCATAATTCAGAATTACAATTTATAAGGTTCTGTCATTTTGATATGTAATGCTTCTCAGGATGGCTGGTTTATGCCTCCTCTCTCATATTGTTCTATTATGGATATGTCTCTTTCCGTCATGACGTCAGAGTAATAGTATATGAGCTCCTGAGTCATCCAGTACACTGTTCCTTAAAAGTGTTTTCAATCTGAGCTCTGCTATTGTAAAATAAACATGACCGGCTTTAGAATATTTCACTGAACTGCCATTGACCTGCCAGCCATTTTGACCACTCACAGCAAACACATGACACTGTGACTGACTCTGGTATTGTTACTGGGATGTTCAAAGGTAAAAAAACAAGTTATTATATACAGTGCTATTTCAGGTCTTATGTCTGCTTTAAAAATAGCCTCCTATGCATATTGTTCATAGTCCGTATCATCTACGTATATCTATCTGACTCTTTAGACGACAGGGTGGTGCCATGAGCAAAAGGCTATATGACTCCAGAATTATGTTAAGAAGAATTACAAGCTCTACAAAATGAGTTTATCCAAACTTCTACGTCATGACTTTTGGTCAGTTGTATTTGCATTGGTTAAACCCTGTGTAGCTAATTGTTCAGCAGGCTCTATAGTCCGTACGAGCTACACAGTCCTCTTAAAGAACTCCTGGCCCTGTACAATGAGACTAGTGTGGCTGCAGACCCCATCACTGCAGATGCAAACCTCCGCCGTACCCTGTTGCAGGGCTGGCTGATTTATGAGGCGCACTACGCTAGGTCTCCTGTGGCTACCTGCTATTCGAACAGGAAGTAGGGCAGCCTGAACTCATTTATTGCTGAATATAAGGACCAAAAAGATGGACAAAGAGGCTGGGAGATGGCAAAAGAGTAAAGAGTGTGAACCGATGAAGGGAAAAATGTTAGAAAGAGAATGGAAAAGTGAGGTAGCAGGTAAATAATTTAGATGGGGATGTAATGAATATACATGGGAAACATGATACTGGTTAAACCGTATATAATGTATTGAAAATAAGAAAGGAGAAACTGAGGGAAGATGCAGAATAGCATTAGCACACAGACAAAAGACCTCTAGCAACTGCTTGAGTATTGTTGGATGCTTTTCAGTACAGAAAAGAGCTGGTTAGCACTCAGTGAAAAAAACTGCCTGGTCCTGCTGCGTAAACGTACTGTGACCAAGCAGTGACACAGCTGGATCCAACTCTTCCAGCTCTGCAAACATTAAACAGCCTCTTCGAGCTCACTCAGCAAACTGTCAACAAACCGCTGAGAGAAGGACAGGAGGCATTACAGGATATATAACTTTCTAGCTTTCTCCACGTGCTTCTATATCTATATCTCACTAATTCAGTAAGGAAAGGTTTGATTTTCTAATATTTGATCAAGGTGTAAGTACGAACCAGAACCTGGCTGTTGCTGCAGATTCAACATTACAAGCAATCACAATAGAACTAACATTTGGGTACTCTTCTTAAAATTGTAAACCAGTTTGCAGTGTTGTCCAGTTTATATTAAAGCTTCCATATTGTTTGTTACTCTGTTTGCTACTCTGTTTGCCTCTCAGTCAGATCCCTTGCCCATTATGTTATGAAATAGTTTACACTGTCTTCATGTACTCTGTCTCAATTCATATTCTTTTTTTAAATGTGTTTTATACATGTTATTTAGACTGAGCCTGAGTTGATTGAGGAGACAAATGTTGACCGTCTCATGGGGCCGCGGGGATACATGTATGGCCGTGGTTTGAAAGGCCACTCAGAGACGTCCACTCTGAGCTCACAGCCGTCCATTGATGAAGTGCGACAGCAGATGCACCTGCTGCTGGAGGAGGCATTCAGCCTGGCATCGGGGGGGCAATCCACATCCGGGAGGCACTCCCATCACCACCATCCTCCTGACCACTACAGCCCCGCGCCGCCTCCCCTTCCCTATGCAGACGTCGTAACCAGCGCCCCTGGTACAATGAGCTGTGGACAGGGTCTGCAGTGGGTACCATCCTATGGCTCAGACATATATGACTGCAGCCTTCCAAAACCGGTAAGTGTGATTTGATTTTTTCTCCTCCTGTTAGAGCTTTGTTGGAGCTTATGTAACCTTAAATGCCCTTCACTATGTTTTTAAGGCCTTTCGCTTCACCCAGCTTCCTGAGATGGCCATTGGTTCTCCTCCCCCCTTACCGCCCCGCACTGGTCCTCCCCCTGGGAACCCCTTAAGACGGTAAGGCTGAATAGGTCACACACACACACACACATACAGCCAGACAGAGACAAACACATACTGTCTGTAGCCTCCCAAAGCCCATCAGATATTCCACATTCTCTCACATTTAAATTCATGTTCAGGGACGAGATACATTTGCCAGGTAATGTGTTTTTGCCAGGGTGATTTTAGGCCTTGTTTAAATTTGAATATTGAACTAGTGCATTGAGAGATGGCAAGAATGTTAATGAGGTACTAGCATTTCAAAAATGGATTGTGTCTGCCATCTAGTGGTACTGGTCAAGTATTTCAGTGACACTCTACATTTATGCCTTTACAATCTCTGTGCAATTTAGTTCCACTTCTGACTTGGGGCCTAAGGGAAGGAGTTTAGAGACATCTGTCACTGAAATGCAGAGCCAACGTGACAGCAACCCATATGGGCCAACAACTAGAGCGGCACTTCCATCTATCGCTGCAGAGCCTGTGTCCAACTACTCAGGTAAGCATATGAGTAGATGACTTGGCATTTTTAAAAGAAACCATAATGTGTTTTAGCATACATTTTTCTAGAATGGTAACACATTCCTGAAATGCATTCATCAGTGAATGTCATCTCTTCTCTGTAGGAAACCCAATAACAGCTGTCTACGCCATCCCAGCCACCAGGCCGGGGTACTCAGAGTACTTTGTGTCCACGCCAACCACCTCCTACCACAGCCCCTCCTGGATGTCCTATCCCCCTGAACCTGAGGATTTACCAACACAGTGGGCAGATTCTGTAAGAAAGCCTATATATCTTGCTTGGGAAGCACCAAATACTACTAACAGATAAATAGATTGATAACTAGATTATAGTGACAGAATAACATGACCAGATGTCTTGATATAATTAGGAACGTCACAATTGTTCCCATTACACTAACGGATCTTTGTATGTAAGTCTTGAATTTTCGAAAAAATGTGACGTGACGTTAGAAGCCAGTGTCTTGACTATATATTGTACTGAGTTCAATCCTTTTTAATTGAATACAGACAACTTAAACATTACTGTTTAAGCTGTGTTTCCAGGATTTTAAATTGAGAGCTATAGTGTATTGCACTTATTGTCGCTATAAGTCGCTATGGATAATAGCATCAGCTAAATGCTATGTAATGTAATGTGTTTCGGAAATTTTGGGATATCAGTATAGTTATATTAAATATTTTATTTTGCAGACCGTCTCGACACTAACATGATTATTTTTATTCTTTTCTTCCTGACTACCCTTGAATATTAAAGTCTTCACTTCTTCACTTCACCTACTGATCTGTTTTCCATTTAAAAAAGACGGGTTCCTTTTTTTTCCCGTCAGATCCATAGACTGTATATATAGAGTCTATGGTCAGATCTGTTACACCCCATGTGACCTTCCCTTACCCTGCACACACGTTTCCTTGTTTGTAAAGAATGTTTTATACATTTTCCCCCTGTTTATTTGCCGGTTTCTACCAGATGCCTTCATCAAGTGTCTTTTTGCAGAACCAGTGTCATTTAGAAACCATTTTCTGAGCTGAATTTATGACTGACGGTGAGTGGACACAATAAAACACTGGGGAAGTTGATAATTTCTTAAATGAAAACCTACTTTTAGTCGAATATATCTAATACTTAAAGATTTTTTTATCAACGTTGAAAAGTAATCTGTTTTTGGAGTTCAAACTTCAAACACTTACTCAGTACATCTTCACACTCATTTATTTCCCTGTTTTTTTGCATTTCTAATATGTTTTCGATTGCGTGTATTTTTTTAAATATCCCATTTAATTTATTTTAAAATAGTGCTGCAAGAGAAAATGTTGCACATACTGTCATCCCCTAATTATCTCATTGGCAGCAATTACTTTCGTCGGTAATAATATTGTAAATTAACTGTAGTACTGATTTCATGTCTTCTCTGTTTTCCAGGTGCCCTTGCCCGGGTATGTTGAAGCTTTTCCTCATCCTCGCTACCCACAGGGGAGCCCCCCCAGGCTGCCCCTGCAGTATAACCAGGCACTGGAGCCGCCGCCCACTGCCCCGAGCACAGCATCCCAGCAAAGCCTGCCCCAGCTGGTGAAGGACATGGACAGCATACCCCTGAGCAGCCTCTCCACTTCTGCACTGGTGCAGGCTATCCGGCAGGAGGTGGCCAAGCTGGCGAAGAAGCAGAATGACATGTTTGAGTTCTAGTTGTAATCCCCTTATGAGCAGGAAGGGTGACTGTGCATTGGTCTTTAACCGGTACACAAAAGTCTGTACTCTTTCAGACTAATTTTTGATGTTTTTACTGTAAAATGGACTTTACCCACTGATTGATTTCTTTATACACACAATTGTTGTTTTGCAGCTCCAAACTTAAAGGAATATAAAAGATCTCGCCCTCTATTGATGATGTCCCTAGAAACTACATGCAATTCTTCTTTGTAGATATGTCAATAGGATACGCTTAATATGGAAAATATAATTTTATTCCCACGATTTGTTGTGTTAATCAGAGTCGATTGAAAAGAGAAAAGCATTATTGTCTGTACTGAGAGGACCAAATACTTCCTGTCAGATGGTATAAGTATAAACCACAGTGTATATGAGCATGTACAGTATTAGGACATTATGTATCTTATCTCCTTTTATAAACCATTAGCTAGACAGGCTACATCAATATCAGTTCATTCAAGCATCCATCCCACATCAAACTACACATTTTATATATTTTCATTATTATTTTCATATCCCAAACCTACACTATAACATTAATAACAAACATATGGCTGATTGTACTTGGTTGGCTAACTATTTTAGAGATTTAAATTAGTTTTTGTTAAATAACAAATGGACTAACACAGTACAAAAGCATTTGCCTTTTTAGTTGAACCCAATTGAAACATGGATGTTGCATCCATGACGATGTAATATATAGATGTTTGCCTTCATCTATATGAAATAGAGGGAAGTATTTCTCTATCTGTTTGCACAAGGTTCCTTGACTTGGTTGACATAGCGTGAATACTTTGACCAAACTATTGTTTTGTTTTGAAAAAGAAGAAACATAGACACGCTCTCAAAAACCCAAATGCAGGTTTATTCACATTTGCACAGAGTAAGAGTTTTCCTACTAGCCCAGTGCTTTTGAGATGCACAGAGGATTTATTGCACATACAGTACAACCCCCAAACCCTTCTCACAAAACCATTCTCTTCGCTGCTGCCACAGTTTCTTGTGAAGGTAAAAACACTTAACAAGGAGAGTTCATCATTTGTTTACTTGCCTTTAAACATTTAAGAGGTCTCAACGGATGCATTTCATGAATGAAATACAAAGTTCATGTAAGATCTTGACCTGATGAAAGGTCCTACATCGGTACTCCTGTTATAAGAAGTTGTAAGTGCACAAGTCGTTGTGTAAAATTGTGAATGTCTGCCTGAGAATCGACCTGGATTGAGTTTGTAATACAGCACTCGTCGTTTTCAAAGAAATGTTTCAGAAGCACCCTGTTCAGTGAGAACATGTCACTGTGGAGCATCAGTGCTCTCTGGGATCATATATTTTGTAAAGTGCAAATGAATTTATGCAGAGGTAGACATTTTACTTCAAAAGGTAATTTTATCATTGCAAGTTTGTTTACAATGCGTTTTTTACATTTGTTTTTTGGATTCAATCATAATTTAAATCATACACACAAGGCCAAGGAACAAGCTCATACCTACCGGGTACATAAACTGTCATAAATATCAATTTGAGTGGGTCAACTCTTTACTTAGAAGAAAATTTGGCAATTTGAGGATTCAACTACTCTTTTTGATGACAGTGTTCAATTAACATGTTAATACCACACTTATTTTCATCTGAACTACTTACCTGGCCATCTTAATCGACTGTCATAT
Organism: Eleginops maclovinus; assembly: GCF_036324505.1. NCBI lineage: Eukaryota > Metazoa > Chordata > Actinopteri > Perciformes > Eleginopidae > Eleginops > Eleginops maclovinus. The sequence goes on from NC_086352.1 coordinate 14,609,517, forward strand.
GTCTGTTTATGAAATTAGACTATGGCCACGTAACCAGGGTAATGCTCAAAACAAAACATTACACTTTTCAATAAGACTCCCTTTTAACAGGTTATTAAATTATTGGAATACACATTTCTCAGACAGACTCATACTTATATTTCACTGCGGCATAAAAGTCTTCAATGGGGTTATGATGAACTCTTAATGTGGAACTGCTGCCTGGGGAATAGAAAGGGGGATTGCCTCCAGATAATAGCAGGGGTTCTGCAACATGTTTGCATTAACTTCTTGTTGCCTACTTTTCCCTATAATATTGCACATTTTGCAGAATGCTTTACTGAGCTGATAATAATAAGCAATGCTGTCATAAGATAGATGGCATTTGTTACACAGGAAGACAAGAATGAGTGAAAATGCCTTTAAATCATTATTTCATTTTGTTTAACACAGTTCATTTACAGCAGTCCTTAATGACTTAAGCTTTTTTACTTTTCAACAACTACCCTAACCCCCTAACATGTTTTGTTTATACTCATGCCTGTTTTTGTCTAAATACTGTAGGTAACAACATACTGTCTGTCTTAAACTTAACAAGAACTTTGTTGTAGCTTGTTTTCCCAATATTCCTTTTACCCATCATTCAGAGGAGCACTTAATGTCTTAAGAACTGTACTAGATACAGTGAAACCATTTTTGTGTTTACCAGAAATGAACACCTTTCCACATTCTCATGCTGGATAACTGAGAAAACTCGGCGTTATTAAATAAGAGGGTTTTAGTTGGTTTAGAAAAATGATGAGTATTTATTCTATCCAATGAAATATGAAGTGAGCTAAACCTATTAAAAATCGATGTCTTTTTGTCTTCCTGACTTGTTTCTAATTTCCTTTGTTCATCTGCCTGATCTTGTTATATTTGATGTGGCTCAGTGATTGATTCAACAGAAAGACTTTGAGACGGATGGAGAATGAGAGAAATATTAGCCTACATGATTAAAATGAAATAAAAGGTTTTATTAGAAGATTCAACCATCACCTGTGTCTTTAATACCTCTTTTACTTTGTACATGTTATATTTCCAGATAAGCAGTTTTAAAAGAGCTGAGAGGACTGATGCACTGATGCTGGACCTTTATAGACTTCCCTGTCATTAAACTATGTGACCATATCATAATTTTAGAACCAATTAGTAGTAGAGATGATTTGTGTTGACAGGTGTTTACAACACACAGTGGGAAAAATGTGTTGTATCATAATGCATTAAATATAAGTTAACTCCCTTGCTACAGGAGAAATGATTAAAGATAAAGGCACTCAGAGGTCGTTGTGTACTCTCAGCTGATACTACCTCTCTCACAGTGCTGATGCTATACCAAGTCAAAAACGAGACAGAATTGTGTTCCTTTTGGTGTACTATTATGAACAGAGGGAAGATATTAAAAGAAAAAGAAAAGAAACAGATAATCAACGGGGATCACTCAGTGAAGTGTTCTTTTGGTTAAAATAATCTCTACACATTCGTATGTTACCATACAGCTCTTAGCTTGTAGACTGGATGCAGTTTGTTTCTCATACCCTGGACAATTATAGTTCCTTTTCACCAAATCTCCCTCATAAATTTCACTTTCCAAGAACACTAGCCTGTTTTGGAAAGCATTTCTGGCCTTTGTACCCTCCAACTTTACCTCTCACCGTCTGCTCTATTTGTTTTGCGTAGCACAGAGGTCCAACTATGTCCTGTTCCTGCAGTCCATTAGCAGCTCAGCAGGTGGGGCTCCAGTAGGGCTCTGGATGGTTGCCCGATATTCAGCAGACAGACTTGACAGCTTTGTTAAGGCTCTTCTCCCCATTTAACACCTGCTCTGTACACTCAGCACAGTCACTGGATGGTAGATGATATGATCCAGTTGTGACAAACTTCATACCATTTCTCTTAAAGGAAATGTTAGAAGTCTGCACTCAGGCTATGGCCATTTTTAGAGTGGATTACGTGGGTGGTGAAGATAAGATGGATGGTATTTTAGTGCATTCATTGAGCTACAATCTTATGTAGGATCGATGACAATCAGAAGCATCTTCCCCAACAGAGGCTTGTAAAATAGAATACCATACAAAACAACATACTTTAATGTCCCCGTAGGGAAATCATTCTTGGGCTCAAATGCTGCACACATGACACTTCTTCCCATATAGCTGCCTCTATAGTATTACTACACAGCAAGTAAAAAAATTTAAAAAATCAACAGCATGTATGCACATCACAGCTACATATTGCACATTTAACACAACCAGTGAGAAGAAAATGCAACATATTACACAACCCATCTCATAATTTCATCGTTCCATTAATCCACAAGTCTCATCCATGTTATTTTAAGCTTCTCCCACAGATCGATGTGATGCTGCTGGCTTGGTTAATTTGGCATTCATGACATGTCTGACTGCAGACTCTTAATCTGCATACATTTTCAGCAGCACACATAGCTCCAGGCTACTGCGTTGTGTGTGTGTTCACAACAAGCTGAAGCGCTTTTATTTTTCAATATTTATGTAATGTAATGTCCAACCACCAGTGGCAGCACTGTGCGCTAAGGCCTACACATGAGCAGTGTTTGAGGGGGCGAGCGAGGAAGAACTCCTGAACAGGTGACTTTATGAAACCACTCCCTCCTTATCTTTTCTGTAATTTGAACCCGAATGATATCGATGTTTTTTATTGTTATTTCTATCACTAATGGTATGAATGCCAATCATTTAAGCTGGCCTAAATGTTGGGGTTATTGTCTTTAAAGTCCGCCAGACTAGCTTCGACAGACGGCTGTGTACAGAGGTAAATTGAGACTGAGAAAGATTTCAAACCAGGACAACATTCATCATTGTTCAGACCCAAACTGATCCAGTTGGCCTGAAACACAGAAGACTTAGCTGCTGAATAACATGTCACCATACAGCAGGCATGATCTCTGTGTGTTCACTGTGTGGAACAACTCAGACCTTCAGACTAAAGTACAGAACCTGTCATTAGGCGTTATGCGCATATAGGAAACATACACAGAGCTAGGTAGACAAAGTAATATTGCATTTTGCATGGTAACTGTTACATCTTCATGTGTGTGTGGTTTATTTTCCCCTGACCTTCAAACCCTTTTCTACATTTTTCCAGACCCTGCACCAGGAATAACCCTCTCATATGAGAAAAAATCTATTGTGTATGAAGGCTAGTTGATGTCTTAATTGAACAGTGCCCAGGGTGCCAAAAGATGTGGTCCAGCTAACTACATTTCAACTAAGTTCCTGCTGCTAACCCTCAAGCTTGCTGCTGCTGTGCTCTCCACAGGTCATCGATTGCAAGGTCTGAACAGTAAAAAAAACATTTTAGTTTAAGACATTTGTTGAAATATAAATGTAAAATCCCCTGCAAGCTCAGTTCATAGCACATCTTCAAGAGTTTCTCTCCTAGTAAGTTAATAGTTTTTCTAAAGGTACAGTACAGCTCCAAACTCAATATAGATTATTATTATAATTATATTATTATGTCTTTGTTGTACAAGCACAATAGTAATACACAGACGCTTAAGTAGATGTTCAACCAAGGATAAATCATCTAAACGCTCAGTTGTTCGCTCCCATTTTTTATTTTTTATTTGAAAAGACCAGCCAGTGTTTCTGAAAATGTATTACTGAAAAGATCGGAAACGAGAAAAACACTTGTGTTGATTCTATGTTTTACATTACTAACTTAATTTATGTGTTCCCTTATATAAAAAAGAATGTGTAGGTAAGCAGTTGCCCGAACCAGTGCCTGGACCTTATTGTTTTGTGTGTGTGTGTGTGTGTGTGTGTGTGTGTGTGTGTGTGTGTGTGTGTGTGTGTGTGTGTGTGTGTGTGTGTGTGTGTGTGTGTGTGTGTGTGTGTGTGTGTGTGTGTGTGTGTGTGTGTGTGTGTGTGTGTAAATCTGTAGTTCAGCATTTTCCCACCAGGGTTCAGCCTTAAGCTATGCAAACAAATGTTCTCTCTTGTCCAGGGAAGCATATCTTATCGAAATGGTAAATTAGGCGAGTACGAACAATGCTAATTTGATTTTCCTCCAGAGATTGAGAGAGCGAGAGGGAGAGGGAAAGGAAGCGAGGGCAGTGCATTCACTGGGAGGATTTCATGAAATGTTACATGGGGAGGGTTGGACAAAATAACTGGAACATTAGTCAGTTCTGTATAATATAGTTTAATACATTAGCTTTGCAATAAATTCCCCCTTTTTCGACGTGTGTGTTAACGTTTTGACAGCAATTCTGTCATGGCGTTTTCTTGTGTATCAAAAGCAATGGGCCAGATGCAGGAAGCGATATAAAATCTAATTTCAACTTCAATTTTAATAAGTGAAACATACAATCCATGAATGTCATATAACAACATTTAGATCATTTAGATTATCATATCTAAATGATCTAAATGTGTTTTAAAGTAATTGTTGTGCTTGGATTATTACATTTGTGGGCAAAATAAAGTCTATTGGTTGCCATTTGTAGACATCATTATTAACCATTCAAAAATAACTTAAGTGTTTTACAAATCAAGAATAAATCATGTCAGTTGTCAAAGGAAATAATACATTAGTTTTTTTAACACAGGATTTTTTTTAGATGTCAAAAGTTATCACTTCTGTACTTTTCTAAACACATCTCCTTATGGCAAATCCTCATTTTAACTCATCAGTATTTACAACATGTGTTAAACGACTTGTTTTGATAATGTCTTCTCTCTCAGGTTTAGTGAAGATAGTAAAAGCCTAATTTGGCAGCTCTAATTAGATGTGATCTAATGCTGAGGGTCCATTATCTCTAATAAAGGCTGCTTAAAGTAATTATAGTACAGCCTTCTTGAGTAGACATCGGCACATAGATAACATAATTACCACTATGAGTTTGCAAGGACAGGTCAAGGAAAACACTTAGTGTCAGACTGTTTCTGACACTAAAAGTGATGTTTCTACTCTCCTGATGCACTTTCTCATTTCTCCCTTAAGTGAATTCAGACTGAAGTGTTGCTTGGAAGCCTGGGGTGTTGGAGGAGATTTGTGAAATGAAGTATAGTCACAGATACTCTAGTAGAGTACTTGATGAGACATACAATGATACATTACCTCAACATTAAGTTATCTAATGACAAGGTGACAATAATAAAAGATTGCATTTTCCTCGTATATCCATATCATTTGATATGGAAGAAAATGTCACATTGTTTTCCACTGACTGAGCTCTTCCCCAGTGGTGCAATTTTAATATGTCAGTGGGTGGTGGATTGAAATTCAGCCTTCAAACCAGACTGACTGAGTCTCATTAACTGAGGCGCCTCTGAACTACGCACTGGAATACAACATTAAGATTACCGTATCGCTCGTCGTGCCTCTGCAACAGATGCTTTAGTTCAAATGAATCATATGCTTTCAGTAAATAAAGCTTTGCAACTTTTTCTGTGTCAGAGTAGTGAGGCTTTAAATAGACAAACCTTTGGTGTTTTCATAACAGCACTTCTGTGTGGTTCAGCCTGCTGTTTCATGAGATTGTATTGATTATTTCTCTGCCTACTTCGGTCAGTGCACTTTAACAAATTCTAGTCCACATGAGTTGTCCACCTCCTCAAAAAGTGATCAGAGTGCTGTTATGACCAGGTTACTGTGAGTGTAAAACGTCTTAGTTATTGCATTCCTGCACAATAGTGAGATAACTGTGTGCCCTTTTCAGTCTTCCCCCTCATTTACGACTCTCTTTCTTCTAAACTTTGTTGTACTGGCTTTTTGAAGACACTAGGGGCTGTCCAAGATAAACCATGTAGATGTAACATGACCTCAGTCACCACCTTACTGCTGAAGAAAGGCAATGAACTAAAGACATCTCTATCATACACAGTCAAAGCTAGATGCAGTGCTTATGCTCTGATCAAGCTGCTGCGTCATCTGCATGCATAAAACCTACCAATTTAAGACTTTTTAAAATCACAAATTGGTCCTTTGCTCACAATAGCTTTTCATCTCCAGGAAAAATAATCATCTTTTGATTGAATTAATAAGGATTGTTATTTTATACTGAATAAAACGTATTCAATATTACTGGTCCAGGTTGCTAAACATAGTTTTAATTCACTAAATTGATTGCCTGACTTTGACATTAGTACTGCAACTGCCCTGCCCCATTTACTTTATAAGGGTTGTGGCAGAAGTCTCTTAAGGAAGGAAATGTAGAAACCAAAGATAGCCCAATCTGCATGACTAGATACCTCCAGGGTAGAAAGATTCATTTTTATAAAACTGTATTTGGCTCTCTTGCTCGTAGTTGTAAATGTGGGTCTGAATGATTGTCTGCCTCTAAAGGTGTCGCACTGAGATGTCTAGCGACCTGTCCAGGTTGTTATCCCGCCTCCTGCACAATGTGAGATGGGATCCCCTTTAAAGGATAAAGCTAATACTGTAGATGGATGAGGTTTAGCCTGATTCATTTTTTATCCTTATTCTGTTGCGCTTACGTGTGCCTGCTGTTACGCTCCATGAGCATACTGAAACTTTTTCTAATACACACGTATGCATGAGCCAGAGGTGAATGAATACATGTAGTTAGTGAAATGCAATTTTTTGCCTCATGCCTGGATAGGGAGAAATTACTTATCCCTTTTGTGTTTTAGAAAAGATGGCATGGTTATTTTGTACCTTTGGCATCATTAAGGAATACACCTATGACAGGCTGACAGTGGAGCTGACATAAACAACCCCAACTCTGGACGAGTTGTGTGGGTCAAGCAAGTAGATTTTCTTTTCTTTTGGGAATCCCGAATGGAGAAAAAATATACATAAACATTTTGCATAGAAGCATTAAAGAGACAGTCTCACAACTGACTCTTTAATGCTTCTATGCAAGTAAGCTTGTGCATATTAACCTGCATCCCAAAGAAACCTAAGCATAGGCATTTAGTCAGCATGATTTTGGGGTTTTGCAGGAATACAGAGAAATATTTTATGTCGATTTTCATACAGTAACAGTCTCCCAACTACAATTCACATTTGGACTTGTCTACTATTCTATGATTAATCATTACTTAAGACAGTCAATAAGCCGTTTTATAATTACTTTCATGTGTACGAATCTTTTTATTTTTATTTGGAGCTGTATTGGTAAAGTGAACAGGCTTCTTGTAAACTTACTGAAATAGAAATTCAATGACAAGCTATTTAAGTGGCTGTGACAACCAAAGCATGTGTCCAATCAAAGAAAAATGTCAGATCGTCAGCTCATCATAACTTAAGCAAAGTACTGAGAGGAAGCTGATTAGCTAGCTGTTAATTATGCACAAGGTGCACACACACACACACACACACACACACACACACACACACACACACACACACACACACACACACACACACACACACACACACACACACACACACACACACACACACACAATACAAGCTCACATCGCATCAGACAACAATTAACTAGACCAGTATTGCTTCAGTCTGCCCTTGTTCTTTTCAAAGAGCTGCTGAGGCAAAGCCTCTAAATGTGTTCTTCCTGAAGGCAAACTCTATAAAACCATTTAGGCCCATTCTTCCATGCTAACTGTGGGATGAACTGCTCCAAGTGTCTGATTTGGCTCAATAGAGGGTGAGACAGCTGTAGTGTAAAGGCTCAGAAGTATTGTAAAGCTCCTGCTGTTGAATCATGTAATGGTACTTTAAATCTGATCCCTGTGTATACTCTTCTCCTTCATATACCTCCTCTTTATATGACTCATCAAAGCTATGGGACTTTAACTACAGTTGTTGGCCATACTGCAAGTAAAAAATAAATATATATGTAAATCCTTGAATTTCATGGCCATAGTTAGTGTCTCTATGTATACACAACAACATAGAGCAGTGAGGTTACATTTGTAGTAAATTTAGAACTAGGTTGGAGGCTATGTATTTTGTGGTAAACAGCAGGCTGGGTTTCTCCTTTATAGCTTGGCCATTAAATAGCAGCTCTCCCTCAGTTGAAGTGAAAGCATCTTTGGCTTTATAGGAGATGCAGAGCTTTGGCTAAAGCTGAAGCGGAAAAGCTGGCAAAGCTTAGCTCTCTTATTTGGATTAATATCCCCAACACCTGTCTTTGGGGAAATTAATGGGTGTTACTGTAAGCAGCTTTCTTTCTTCCTGAAACGTTTTTTTTGTGCTGATTTCTTACTTTCATGACCCCTTCTGCCAGCTCTTTTTCCCTCTCTGTTGTCCCTCCCATACTTTCCCTCTGTAGATTAATTGCTCAGTGATACCGTATGTTAAGGACTGCTGTGAGTTTCCCTACCCAGCTGTTTGAAAACAGAGTAGTCAGCAGAAATGGTCTGCTCGATCCTCACTTGCCACTTCTTTATGCACTCCCTTCTCTCTTCTCCGATTCTCCTTCAAGGCTCCTCCTCTTGTCCTCTAACCTTCTCACTCATCTTCTGCTCTCAGAGCAATTTTCCCTGCTGGCCCTGTCATGATGGGGCTATTTGTTGTTTAATCATTGATATTTCTTTTGTAGCTTTAGCAATTTATAAATGTTTTAAATTGGAACAGAATAGATTTTGTTCTCAGATTTCAAAGATGTTGCTTTCAAAACAAATCTTTATAGGAAAGGCTGGTGTGGAAGATGTCAATTGAACTCAGATGAACAGAAAAGTTGTATTCCCACCTATATGATAATTTGCTTGTTAGATTTGACTTCCTCTTGCTGTGTCTTTTCTTACTGCTTCTGTCAAGAATAAGGAAGTGAAATGAGGGGAAGGAGGGAATGAAAGCCAGAGAGGCTTAGTATATATATAAATCACTACCTGGTTGGAGGGTATGTTGTTTCATTGCTAATGGATCTCTACCACTTCTCTGTATATCATGGTACACAGCCAGGCATACTACTAGGAGGCAAGACTCCAATGATAGAAGACATTATTCTGTTGTTTTCTATTTGGTTTTCCTCCTTTCCTCACACTTCCTTCTCTTGCAGGAATTTGGGGTTATTGCAGAACAAGCAATATTTAGGTTACTGCTCTGCTTCGTGCTTCTTTCGTCTTTGGGTAAATGGGCACTTACTCAGCACGATGGGGGCAGCATTAATCTCTGGCACTGTGCAAAGACACACAGAGTTCATACCTGAACAGGCAACCATAATATCCCAGCTTGTCCTTGTGAACTATTTCCTAAAACAATAGGAAATCCAGATCTAAACTCATGCTATTGTCACGGATCAGACTGAATGTCAAGACTCTATCTAAGATATCATTCAAAGTCCAGCCTTTTTCTTACTAAGTCCAGACTGGTAGGTTTCTTCTTATGGTAATGTAATCAAGGATGTGAATGAAGGCAGAATTGTTGTGATGTAACATAAACAAATGCATAGGTTTTTAGTTACAAGGTGGAAGTGTGATGCACTGTAGTAAGTCTGAAATGAAATCTGAGCAGCTTCTTCGCTTAGAATATGTGGAATCAATATTCATTTCAGTGAACAGATGAGCATCTTATCTTGTATCCAGTTTTCCTCTCAATGTATTTCACCTTCTGCAGTTTGCCATCTGTAGTGTTTCGTAGCACATTGAGAAGATCATGATTGAATGTATAACACACATATTTAACGGAGCAGTAGTGCATTTAGACATTTTCTCAACACACCTTTGTAGTAATTCCATTGTTGACTTTTTTATATATACTTGTGGCCGTTAGTAAAAAGAAATGCCTGTTAATTAAATATGTTTAAGTAGTGTTTACTGTGTGTTCTGAAGCAACATATAATACACTTTCAAATTACTGTGACAAGTTAACTTACATGTAAATCAATTTGAGCTCTGATCTTTTTGCACCCCTATGATTTCCTCAATTCAATTGTGATTGTCTCTGCAGTTAAGTTTTCGGAGTCACATTTATTTAGGAGTGTATAGTCCCTGCTTTTTAAAGGTTGACGTTGATCCTGACCCAATTTGTCTGCTCTCTGTGCCGGGTGAATTTGGCTTTGTGCTCGTAGGCTCCTGACTCCTCATGCCTCACTAGCCTTACTGCAGCGATTGCTAAAATCCCTCAGCCAGAAAAAGCTTCATTAGAAGGGGGAGATAGTTAATGAACTCTGATCCCATGTCCACCTCTTACATCATGTCTTCACTTTCACTTTTCCCTACTTCGCAATCCTTCAACTCTCTTTACCTTTAGACACTTCTGCCAATCCTTCTGTAGACCATATCTACATTTAAGCTGCCAGTTTTCTGGACCTTTTGCAGGTAGAAAAAAGGAAAAGGGTGACAGTAAATTTTCTGTTGCCATTTAGGATGTATAAATGGAGCCAGCCCTACAGCCTTACCCATTATGATTCTGCAGAGAGTCATATTGGTGACTTTATTAAGTGAGATGTTTGAGCTGGACGAGAAATAGCTACCGTTTCGATGAATGGCCCTTTCTGCAGTCAATTACATTTAGTTTGGGCTGTGTCTTCCCCAAAGAGCCTGACAAATGGGAGGGGTCAAATGTTTGTGATTTGTACTAACCAAGTAGTTTGAACCCTCAAAAAAAGACATTCTTTCCTTTAAAAATGCTAAATGAATCTCCTCACATTAAAAAAGGTGTTTTGTGAATCATGTTTTTATGCCCCCAAATTACAATAACTTGTTGATGTAGTAAAGTAAATATTGATGTGGCAGTCAGCAACAGGCTGACAGCTCTATGTAAGTCATGAGTTAAATTATGCACAGGATGTCTTCATGAAGTGTTTTGTTTGGGATGGGTACCATTATTTTTCTTTCCCACTTGATTGAAGCTGTCGTTTAGTTTAGGACTAGATAACATATTCTGACTGCATGGAAATAAGGATGAATAAATGCATTCAAATGTGATTTTATAAGGACGCCAATGTAGGCTATAATGTAGGAGTTTAGTGTTGACAGTGCAGAGTGATTAAGACATGCATTATATTTCTTAGTAAATGTGTAGAAAATACATTGGTAATAATATTTAGCGTTTAAAAAAATGGAAAAATATCTATGCTGTGGATCACAAAGACAACCCAGACATGACAATTAAATATTCCAAAGACAGATTGCTGTATCCTAATGTTTTTTAAGGATAAATTACTTGCAGAAGGTTAACCTTTTGTTTTGCTACTTCACTGTGTAGCACAGAAAGTGCTCTTAGCCACAATTAACACTTTTGTTGCAGACCCTCGTGTTGGAAAAAACATTCTTTGTGCAACCTTGTTTTTGCAAAAAAAAATCCACCTTACAGTTAATGACAAGCTTTGAGAAAGCAACAAAGTGAGCTTCTTCCTGTCCATCATAAATGAACCCGTTTTCACCTCTTAGCTTCCCTGGAGTGATGGTGTTTTCATGCCGTTAATTTCGTTTATGAAAAAAAGGAGCCACATACAATGAGTTATCTGCCCCTGCTGTTCTTTATTAATATATTTTACATGCACTGCAAAACACCTTTGTACTTTTGTTGGAGTGACATGCTCTTTGCTCTTTAATTTATACACACACAAAAGCACAAAATAAATAATATATGAGAGCACCTGATATTCAGGGCTGCCAGAGTGTGAGTGTGATTAGTTCAGGCTTTTCAAGGATACAGTACAGTTATCGGCTCTTTCAGGTGTCTTGTTTTGTTTTTCGCAGGTGTGCTGTTTTGAATGTTTCTTGAGAACAAAGTTCTGAGGGACTGTTAGGACAAAATAGGTTATTTCAGAGAGTTGTTGTTTGTGTTTGAACTGTCCACACTTTCCAGTGAATCATGGTTGTACTGAAAAATGTTGGCAACCTGGATAAGATATTGACTCTATAAAACGTAATGTTTCCAAACTAATAGGACCAGTGGATGAACGGCTACCAACAACCTTTTATAGAATCATGTACTCTGTACTTTTGTGTCTTTGGAGGATCCTCCTTGCATCTTTTGGTGTGTGAACCACAATAATGTGTTAAAGTTGTGCATATTAAAATATTCTATGATATATATTTTATTGTCAAACAACGATGATGCATCTGATCTTTTCATGTGAATAGTTAAGTGCTGCCACACTTCTAAACTTAAAAATACCCCTACACCTCTAACTTTATTTGACCGTTTTTTTCATTCTGTGGGAATGCAAAAAAGTATGCAGACGGCATAAGTGGCATCCTTTTTGAGGTTTTGATTGCTAATCTACTAGCTGTAAAGCCAAAAGGGGTTTGGAGCATGCATGAATGAGTCTATTAGTCCTTTTGGATGTTGTTTACAGCAAGGCACCCTTCTGGGGCACACTCTTGTCTGACCTTTATTTCAGGACTAGGGGTCGACCTACGTTTAATTCAATGCTGATGCTGATTGTTATTACATTGATAATGGATGTACATGTACATTTGCTTTAAAAATGTAAATTTTAGTGACTGAATTCAAGAAAACATCACCTCCATCAAAAAACTTTGTTTGAATGCCTCTAAGCGTATGTTTAAAGAACACTTTGAAAAATACATTAGGCATTGAGGATTGTGATGTTTAATGCATCAATATCTGCTGCTTGACTTTGCCATAAAGCAAACGACTTTGATGTTTATTGTAGCACACTGTCTAAGGAATAGTAGCCTTCAGTAGTGTTGAAAGGCTGTTATTTGTGACATAGCCTTCTGTATAAGCTGTTAGTGCTGTGGCCGGGACATTAATGCCCCTTTTCCACCAAACCGGATCCAGTTCAAGATCCGATCTTTAGCTTTTCTGGAGCACCCCTTGTGTTTCCACCGCTCAGAGTCGAGTGGAGTACAAGTGGAGCTGCGTCAGTGCGTCATCGTTAGCGTCATGACTAAACGTTTATGTGCCCTCTTATCAATGATTCCCATTCACTGTCTGACTGTCACACAAGCAGCTGATGCATACCCCCCTTCCCCATAACTGAATGCGTTTCAGTCTGAATTGACTGAATTAAAAGGAGTATTTAATAAAATGACGCAGCAATAAGTTTTACAAAAGTTTCACAGCTGTGGCTCAACTGTTCAGAACCACTTCCACAGGCCACGTAAGAGTCGAAACTCAAAGCGGTTATATCTGTCTGGCGGTAGGGAACAAAGAGCGATTTTACAATCCAATCATATTTTATGCTACTGTCCCTTTCCAGTCATAATAATAAACTTCAAAATAAGACGAGTTCCGGTCTCGTCTTCTCTCATTGGTTGGTAGCGGGGGCTGGATCCTGTTGGCTCCTTGTCCTCACATGGGTGTTTCCCGGTCTCTTCTATTGGCTGACGTCGTCAGAGGCGGGTCGTCTTTTGACGTCACCGTCGCCATCTGTTGGCGTAGTCAAGAAGCTTCCACCCACGATATTGTTATTATGCAATTCTTCTGAGGTTTATTGGTTATTAAACACGTAATAGTATTATTGCAGCATCAATGAGTGAGAGGTAGAGGCGGTGTGTTTAGTATGTAACTCCACGCGTCCTTCTCCCTCTACTCATATATACAATACAATATTAACTACATGCTATCTGAGGCTAAAAACAACATCCGGTAGTAATACCGGAATTGGACAAATAGCTATGGTCAGTCCAGAAACAGTGAATTATCTTTTAATGTTCCGTTTCAATAGATTGATTATTTGAATTTCTTACAGTAGCCAATGTATTGATTCCATCCGCTAGCTGCAATAATACAAAACAACAGGAAAACGTCTGCCTGCTCTTCCCAATGATCAATAACAGTGAACGGATGGTGATTAAAGTACGGTAAAAAATAAACAGAATCAAACTAAGCCTGTTAAATGTTGCCTGACTGTATAAAGGGTGTTTTTTGTATAAGTGTGTGGTCGCGTTGTAGTCACTTTGCTCAGGGCTACTGCTTGTTACTTGTACTCGCTGTACTCGCCATGAGCTGTTATTGCTCAGGTTATCTCCCCCCTCCAAAGTAAGCGTGACGTATTGGTTCTCATTGGATCTTGGATCTTGACGAGCAGCGGAGTGGGGCCAGAAAGATCCGGTTTTTCGGCGCTTGAAGCCGACGCCGCTGCGGTGGAAACACGGAAAAAAAACAGATCTTTATCGGCTCCAGCTCCAGCTCCAGCTCCGGCTTCAGCTCCGGGTTGGTGGAAAAGCGGCATAAGTGATATCACAGAGGGGTCAATACAATAAGAGAGTCATGACAGTGACAGATCAAAAGTAGCTCATTTTGAAATAACTTTGACTGCAATCGGTTGAAAGATGGAGGAAAATGAAATGTTGAATATCACAGCCAATAATCGATAAGAGTGCTGGTCAGTAAAGTTGCTTTTTAAATATGTTTGATACAACAAAATGCAGATCTACTGAATAAGAATTACATCTTAGACAGGGATTGCCCTTTTAGACACAAGAAGACCACTTTCTGTGTCTCCAAGCTGTAACATGTCACCAATAGCACATGATGGAAAAGATGATGCTGAGTTATCCCATACTGTAAGTTAGTCTTACTGCTCTTGTCCACGTGCAAGTCTCCAGATGGCAATGCTCTTGTAATACAATTGCAATGGGATCAATGCCATAACATCCATTTTACTGTTTTATTTATAATGTTAGTTTGCTATGTAAGAGATGGGCTCCCATTGAAGAGGCAATTCTACGCATGGCTGACTCTCCGTCTTTTTCATCCCTTTCTGTCTAAACTGAACTAAAATGGGGAGATAGCTTGAACCCATATGAGTATATTATTTTCATCTAACACAAACTCTTTCATTTCTTTTCCCTTTGTTCTGAAAAAAATGTTTTTACAGCAGGGGTTCTTTGTTCCGCTCTGAACAGTTCCATGTATTTATCCTCTCTGAGGACAACAGCGTTTCAGTGAGGCAGTGATTTGTACAATATGTGGCTTTCCATAGGTGGGGGAATGATTTTCAACAGAGCCTACAGCTTGGAAATTGCAGTTCTATCACACCACCACCCTCGCTGGTGAATACTGACAACCCCATATCTTACACTCAAACAATCTGACATTGCTGAATAGCCCAGAGAGGAAGGTATGTAGATATGAGAGATTTGTTGTACATCGCTGTATCACAGGAATAGAAGGACACTGCTGTGTCCTTGTGGATTTCCTAAGGACTGCATATTAAATGTCATTTCCCCTTAATCATCCACTGCATCCTGGTGGTGGCTCTTTATGTTCTGTCACTTTCTATCCAGGGACAATGGACTGTTTTAAAGCCCCTTTCGGCCAATGTGTGAGCATATGGTCCTAAATAGTGAGATGTCAGATTGAGCCCCGAGTAGGCCTTCTCACTGTAGAGTTGGGAGCGTGATATTACTTTATTGATGCACAATGCACTTGCATTCCCAAACTCACAAGCAAAAGGATTTAGAGAATAATTACATTTTATTTCCAATGACAATTTAAGCTTCCAACAATTGTAAAAAGCAAGCTAATTGAGATACAAAAAGTATTGTGCTGCACTCCATTTTGTGATGATGCTCCCGCTTCTTCATGTGATTCACTTCCAGCGTACCCATTAATTTTATCGTCGTGCCCTTTTGCCCCACTCCGCTGGCCAGTGGTGGCTGCTTGGATTAGATCCTCTGTAGGGCCTGCTCAATGCTGGAGGTCTGATTGGAAAAGCCCAGGGTGTATGTAGCTTTGGGCTCCATCTGCAAGCTTTACAGCCTCATATGGACCTTGCCTCTTCACCAAGCTGTGGTTTTGGTCCCCACTGGGCCCTGTTTTTCTCTGTATGCCTCCCTGTAGAGAGGTATACAGTAGGACCCCCTGCCACCTACGTTACTCTGAAGCGGGGCTGTTTTTAGTGCCTCAGGGGTCTGTGGCAATATCCGCAATTTACACGACCCCTCTTAAAACACCGACCACATCTAGTCAGAGATATTCTGGTCACATTTTATTACATCTGAAAATTGTTAACACAGCTTGGTTTAATAAGGCATTATGACAGTCAGAAAGTCATGGCCTGTTGTTTGTGAAGTTTTCTCTGTGCTTATACACTGCCCGGCCAAAAAAAAAGTCACAAGCCTGTGGGGGGCAGTGCTATGATCTGGGGTTGCTGCAGTTGGTCTGGTCTAGCTTCAGCAATGTTATGTGCCCAAAGAATGAGGTCAGCTGACTACCTGAATATACTGAATGACCAGGTTATTCCATCAATGGATCTTTTCTTCCCTGATGGCACGGGCATGTTCCAAGATGACAATGCCAGGATCCATCGGGCTCAAATTGTGAAGAGTGGTTCAGGGAGCATGAGACGTCATTTTCACACATGGATTGGCCACCACAGAGTCCAGACCTGAACCCGATGGAGAATCTTTGGGATGGGCTGGAGAAGACTTTGCGCAGTGGTTCGAATCTCCCGTCATCAATACAAGATCTTGGTGAAAAATTAATGCAAGACAGAAATAAAGGTTGTGACACTGCAGAAGCTTGTGGAAACGATGCCACAGCGAATGTGTGCCGTAATCAAAGCTAAAGGCGGTCCAACGAATATTAGAGTCTTTTTTTTGGGCCAGGCAGTGTATGACAGCACTTTAAAATCACTTAATTAATGTAGTCAGTGTAATATCAAGCCACTGAAGCGTTGTTATCATTGTGAAATCTTACTTTTGATTGAGATATATTTACACTATGAGTTCACAGGGCAGTTATATTCCAGTAATGCATTTTGAATATCTCCCCAAGACACCTTTTTAAGTCTGTAAAAACACAATGTTTTCTATTTTGCCTATAATGGTTTTCCGGCACAGGAAGAATAGAAGACATAACACATCCCTTGGTTTGTCTCCTTTGTGATGCAAGGAACAAAATCCCCTGAAGATCCAATTTAAAAGAATAAATGGGATATGTCTTCCGAAAGGTCCTTGTGACCGAAATGTCGACTCTTTAAATAAATCAATCCAGAGGTGATAAAAGCGTGTGCAGGAATTACCTTGTTTCTTTGAACATGGTTTCCTCACAAACACAAAGGCATATCTTATTTTTTTTCCTGATTGAGAAGTTTTTAATCCAACCTTCTGGTGGTGTATAGCTCAACCACAGGCTCGTCATCTGCTGTGCTATAGTTTGAGTGTCTTTTTTCTTTGTTTAAAGAAACATTGGGATACTTCAGGCTTACATGTTAGACCCAGATGAGGGGTCTGTTTCACACTAAAATAGGCGACTAGCATACATATCAGAATGTTGAGTTCTGTGACTGAAACACCACAAGTGGGTGTTAAACATAATATATAATACGATATTAAAGTTTGTTCGAAAGTTTATGTCCCTGCCATAACTTTTAAAATAGTGAAATGTACAAAATACTGATTCATTGCCACACCTTGCAAGAATTTGATTTCTGTTTAGGCATGTATCAAACCCCAGCTGTTTGACTCCACGTTTCTGAAACTATCATTGGTAAACTGCAGTCCCAAGGCAGAAACACTCAGCGATGGCACTGAATGCTTATTTTGATAGATCTTGTATTGAATTTTTTTTTGAAAATGGACATTGAAGGTGAATTTCTATTAGAGTAGTTCATTATAATCCTTCAAGGCATCCCATTATTCACACCACCCTTCCAAAGTGATTTGTCAATGATCACTCAAACACGCAGTTGTAATTATGCACACATGAGAAGTAGGACCATCGTGACCCAAGACCTGTTGTGCGTGTTGTTTTATAACAGCTTTTAAAAAATATATATCTCAGTTTGAACATACACATATTAGAAATAGACAGCCCAATTTGAAATGTCAGAAGTCCAATATCCAATATTACTGTGTTGAATTTTGATTTCAGATCCCCCAAGATACATTCTCTCCTTTTGAAGCTGCAATAAGAAAATATTTGACCTGTTTTTCTTTGTTTATCAAAATAGTCTCCCAATTCTGGGAGTCAACTCAATGATAAATCTGCTATTTATTTCAGCTGTTTATAGCTGTCTTACACAATACACACAATTGGCAAGACACACACCATTTAACCAAACCATGCATGATAGAGTCTGGCATGACGTTGTTAATTCAATATACTGTATCTATCTATCTCTGTTAAACCAAGGGTAGAAATAACCTTAAAGATCAGTGGGCATTGTATTTTAATACAACTCTGTGTTTAATTGCCCTTACATTCTGTTGTATTGAATAACTGACTTGGCACCACAGAGAAAACTTTCAGATTAAAATTCACTCTTGACTGTTTTCAATGTCATTGTTCTCTGATCGACTAATTTACCTGAGACATGCACTACATAGATCCCCTGGTTAGTATGGAGCAGCTGGAGTCTCTGATTACTTTGTCCTCTGCACTCATTTCCCCATGAATCTAATTTACTATCTCAGAGGTGAAGAAGAAGAGGGAGGTCGTAGATGACACTTCACTGTAGCTCTGTTAAGAATATTATACTTTATGGTATTTGAACAGGAAGAGATGAAGTGTCGGCACTCACTGTTCCTATGTGCGCATTGTTGTAGCTATAGGACAAAAAAAAAGTAAAAGAACAACACAAACAAAAAATAGTCGAGTCCTTGTTGTTTGTAATGGTGGCTATGCTGCTCATATTGACCATCAACCAGTGTGCAGCTTTGTCAACAGACTAACACAATGCTGGTTCCTTCTTTCCCTTTCTCTCTGTTTATAAAGCCTAATGGCTATTTCCCTGCCCCGGTAGTTGAATGGCATGCCTACTCTCTTTCTCTCTTTTCATGCCTATCCATCATTGCTTTTTCAGACAACAGTGACAGCCTGGTCGGTCTGTTGACGGACAATAATGGGCCTTTGTGGCCTTGTGTCATGTTTTGATTGACAGAGATTATTGGAAGCTATATTTCGGGACAATATTGTACAAGCGCCAGTTATGAAAAGGAGCAAATATGAGATTGAAGTTATTTATGGGATACTGCACCAAATGTCTTCAGTATTTCAAACCAGCCAAGAAAACCGGCACAGATTTTCATTTATTTCTGCTCAGCTTAAGGATCTGTCTTTATGTGCTTTGTATATTTAAATTGTATATATATATAATTTATCTCCAGCTAATTAAAACGTTTAAAACAATTATATGTAACAACAAAACCATTAATTAATAAGCTTAGGCCTATTGTGTGGACAATGATCTATGGCTGTTTATTGAAAGTATTTCTCCTGACTGGGAATGCTGCCATAATCATTGAGGCTAGCCCACCTAAGTATATTTGGATGCCCCTTAAGTCAGGCATATATGCAAATTAAGGGAAAAAATGATATCAAGTTTGCTTTAGGTCTGCTTATAGAATATTTAAATAATATGGAGTTCAAAGGTTGAAATAAATTGCTGTAATGTATGCTTATTGGCCTTTTTAACACATGGTTTCTTTATGGAATATAAACACTATGAGCCATTTAAATACAGCAAAGCAGAGGTTGCTGTATGTTTTAGATGTTGCCTTAGACTCTCTATGGGTGCAAACATTTGAAGATTCAAATGAACAAACAACACAGAGTTTTGCTGTTGGGATACTCCAAACAGGCTATTACATTTCACTCCCTCCAGCTGCAGCCCTCCTGATGTTTGAATGATCTTTGCTAACTGCAAACCCAGCAAGAGCACCAAACATGGCATCAGAATGAGGCTCTGTAATGACCACCTAGTACTCAAATGAAACGAGAAAGCTACTCTGCTGCTGCGGGCAACAAATGCATCCGCAACTAATTCAGTATAAACTTTCATAGAAAATGAAAACAAAACATGTTTGTCATATTTTGTTAAATGAGTTTTTTTAATCATGTTCATTATTTTGACACTATAAAATCATTTCAATCTACCAGATATCGAGAGAGTGACTGAATTATCCAAACTCAATTAACATTTCCAAAATTGTCATTTGGAAGAGTGTATTTATTTCCAGGAGCTCTAGACGTAATTATTTTATGACAATGTTTTTCTCAAGCCTCAGATTACATACTTGGAAATGCATTTTGACTCCTTTATAATTCATTTACGGAAAGAAAATGCTAGAGAAATGGTTTGTCTATTTTCAGGTTTGTTGTTTCACCTGATGTCCCAAAATGACATCACCTGGTGAAACTATTGAAGCGAGAACAGAAGGTACATTTCAGTAAGATTAACTATTAGGCAGCTTTTGTTTGTCTTTACCAGATGCAGGATGTTTCACTTTTTGGGTGTCTGTGTGTGTGTCATCATGTCAAAATGTGGTCCTGTACACACCTTCAGTAGCAGGAACTACTACAGTGTGTATGTTCGTCTGTCTGTGTTTGGACAGATGTCAATGTGACAGCGTGTGACAGTGCCAGATACAGATGTGTATTTGAGATCAAAATGAAGGTTAAGTGCGAAAATGGGCGTGATGTGAGAAAGATTGTCTTAGGGGGAAATGCATCCATCTCATTATTAGACCAGCCTCCAGAAGAAAGAGAGGTTAACAGTTCTCTCACAGAGTCACACTTACTTCAACAAAGTAGATTAAAGAGAGAAAAAGTACCTAAATGAAGCCCTGTAATTTCGCTCATTACCACCCTCCCCATGTGTTAGGCCAGTGCCTTTGAAGAAAACTCTTTCAAATTAACTAACTAAGGTGATCTGAAGGACAGAGATTTCCTAAAGGGAAATGAGAAAGAAATGTGGACACACCAGAGTGCTCTCTTTTTTCCTGAGATTGATGAAGAGAATGTAGGGAGGGCATATAAAGAATAAAAATATTCCAAATGAGTAAACCACATCGATATTATAATTAGTCTTAAATCGTATGCATTGACTTACATTTCTCTGGGACTTAATTGCTCCTTTTAATTAGTAACAGTAGGGTCAGATAGCAAAATGGCCCCATATGCACTCTTTTTCTATTTGAAGATGTAATTATATTTACCTGGACATGATTTCAATACAAGGTATGATAAGGTTTGTTTATCACAAAATATTTGATTCTATTTTTCATGACTTGTTGAAAGTGTGTGCTTTTAAACACGTGTTTGTTAAGATGTGAAGTCGTGTCTCGTACGTCTTAATCAAAAATGCTTGGTCTCTTCTTGTCTTGCTGTGCACTCATAAAATGACCAGACTGAGAGTTAATAAAAGGAACAGGTTCAGGACAAGTTCAAAGACCTCCGGCAATGGCAGCCTTTTTCTTTCTTTTCCCATGTTCAAGGACTGGAGCTGCATACAAATTAGGGGTAGGAATAGTACCGCCTGAGGTTTTAAACATCTAAATTGGTTAAAATTGGTCGTCAGATAATTCTAGGGAATTGAGTGGCTGAGAGTCAGAGCAGCAGTTGCTGTTTTAAAAAACATTTGTCGGTCGTTCGAGTAGTTGTTAACACTGTCAGGGGGCCAGCTCATTTATTGTCTCGGTATTGGATTTTTTGATTACTGATTATAAAATGATATAGTATAACACAAGTTTAAATGACAATCGGCAAAAAGAGAATAAGCGTTATGCTTTGAAGCCCTGACCTGAACATTTGGAGCATGCTGTGCTTTATGAAAACTCTTCATGACTTCAGCTTGTTTTGTATATTATATATTATGCTTGCTGGTCATTTCAAACCAACCAGTCAATCAAAAAGTGTAACCTTTTTTCTTTTATGACATGGTTAAAACTGCATTACATGTGATGAAACGTCAGGTGTTTTTTATGGAGTGTAAAATATTTAGGATTTTCCATGGCACTTTCAGTGTAACGATGGGTACGTACAGCTTTCAGCCTGTGTGTTAGGAGCTTGTTATTCTGTTGTCATACAGGGTGAGATAAGGGCCAGGATCTTTATATGCTGTGGGTGTCATAATGATTGTTATTTAGTGTGATTACACTTGTGTTTAAGTATCTCTGGTTACTGGGTCATTTATGTGCTACTATAGCTTCCTTATGTTAATCCCTGAGGCTGTTCTTTAGCTTGCACAATGTGGATTTTGTCAATCTGCCAGTGAGTTTATCTGTCCACGTCTTTGGTAACTGCCTGTAGGTGTACTTATCTACGTCTGTATGCTCTGCACTTTTCTCAAACTGCTTCACAAGCCTTCATTTAATTTTCTACCTTTGTATCCACGGGGCATGTGTGCCTATTATGTACCGTGCACTTGGCAAGGTGTTTTAATTCAATAACTGAGCTCACATAACCTTTTCAACAAGTAGCCACCAACAAAGATGTACTGTGAAAGGGGTTTTTCGATATACTTTTTGCAAATGTGTATTTTATTTCATTATTTTGGTAAATATAAGATGTAAATAATTTATCACAGACGGTATAAACTGTGCAGGAAAGAAATTGACTTTAGATTTACTAATCATTTGGAGATGAATGCTTGTGTTCCTGCATGAATTACTTCCCAAGTATATTGACCGTGTCTAACAGCTCTAACTTTTGTCAACTAGAGGTTCAAAAGAGATGGCTGGTGGTATTCTAACTGTACCTCCGTGGTAGACATTTAGCCAGTGTAACTTGGCACCTTGACACGTTTTATGACACTATTTTCTTTCCATAAGATTGGAGAGGATACCAACTCTTCAGCAGGGCATAAAGTGACATCACTTTTATCAAAGACATGCTGTTCTGCCGTGTTTGATGAGGAGTGATTTTGTCAGTGCTGATGAGGTACATTATGTGAAAGACAATGAGAGGGAGAGAGTGAATGATGCAGCAGATTGGTCTAATTAAAATCACCTTTCCATTGGGATTTAATTTATCTTGCTTCTTTGTGGATGGTTTATCTGTCACATTCAAATATCGAGCTAGACTGAGATAGAAAAGGGTTTTCTGCATAATTTAAAACCTTGTGGAGTGGATAAGCTGTGTGTAAGCATGCTTGTATCTATGTGTGATATACTGTATGAGCTCACTGCGGGGTATGAGAAAGGGGACGGAACAATGTTAATAGTGCCTTGTTGCAATGGAGAGATCATTTGTCACCTCTTACTGGGTCAGCCGCCTCTGTCAATCATTTTGATATTCAACTTCTCTCGTTACACTCTCATTTTCTTTGGCTTGAATAACAGTTAGTTTGACAAAATAGTCTTAACTCAAAGTCCCTAACACACGTTGCCAATGCAGGTATTTGTGCCAAAATATGCCTGCAAAATATTGATTTGAGAGTAATCTCTATACCCCCACTATTTGTATAACAAGGTTTTAAACTCTAAGTTGACAAAAGAAAAAAACCCATTTAATTTGGCACTCAGCTCTTGGTTTTGATGCTTAGTGTCATGAACTTTGATCACTTAATATGCACTCTTACTTACTACTGGTAAAGACATCTTGAAAAGCACAGCTATTGAATTACTTTTGTTATGTTTGGATGAACTGATGGTAAGTCATTTTAAAATTGTTATTGAAATGATGAACCTTTTACCATACAGCTGTAATTTGAAGAATAAAGCCAGAATGATACTATTCAAAAATTCTTTACTGCCCTAAATTAAAAGGGGTCTCCTGCTCTTGTAGTCTAAGACTTCAACTTTAAAAATGTGTTTTCCTAAATTTCAAATACGAAATGCAAAGTTGTTAGTTGTTCATTTGTTGACACTATGAATGCAAAGGCTGCCTCCCTCATATTCTGTTTCTATGTTGTCTTTTGTTTAAGCTGCAGAATACTAGGACTAATCTTTAATGTAGATTGTATCTGCTCAATCATATGCTGGGTATAAAGCATACTCTAGAGAGCAGTGAGAGTGAGTGGGAGTCAGTGTGGCCAACAATCGACATCCACGTCAAAAGACCATGCAAAAAGAAATGCTGGCATGTTTCTAAGCAACACAAAAATGCAGATGGAGTGGGATATGTTTCTTTCAAAGTGAACTGCAGTTTCGTCTGACCCCTGATAGTCCTTCATTTTCCTTTTTTCAACTACTAAACATATCTAATGCTCCCCCAAGAGCCCTACGCCTCCAGCCTCAGAGGGATCATTCAACCCTACACATTTTTACTTCAGCATCTAGCATTTACCGAGCTCACCTCTCTCCAACTTAATTTGATTGCATTTGAATTAGAAATGAAGTATACATACTTTAATTGCAATAAGAGTATAAAGAGGGTCAAGTGCTTTATCACTGAAATGCATATTCATGTGCAGATTTTGAAATTAAGCAGTAGGAAACATTTTTAATGAAGATTACCCCAAAAAAACAGATATATCGTACAGGGTACTTTTCATTTTATGACATGATCCTTTCACATATTTCTCCTGTTGATTCTCCATAGCCCACCCTCAGATATCCCACTGCACATCTCTATCTCAGACCAGTGGACTGCTTGGCATTGTCTCCTTGTTGAGGTTAATGGTCGGGTCAAGATCCCCAGCTTTTCATTAGTATTCAGGTTTAGTCGAGCTTAACCCTTGACCAAAACCTGGCTCAAACAAAGAGCTTTTGAAAACCGAGAAGCAACAAGCATAACAATTAAACATTTGCGTTGTGTTTGGATTTCAGAATTGTTCAAGCCTTACTAATATGCTAATACGTATGCTACAGAGTCAGTGCACCTATCTCTCAAATATCTCATCAATATCTCAATACCAAAATAGTTGTGTAGGAAGATGAGGAACTTAAGAACTTTATTGCAGTTTAAACAAAAACTGTGTGTGTGTGTGTGTGTGTGTGTGTGTGTGTGTGTGTGTGTGTGTGTGTGTGTGTGTGTGTGTGTGTGTGTGTGTGTGTGTGTGTGTGCATATGCTGTTTTCCTCAAAACTATGGGGCAAGAGTGGAGAACATAGTACTCACATTTTTTTCTCTCAAGGTTAAATAAGACAAGCTAACAATTTATTGCAGTAAAGTGGAATGGAGGCTGAAATCAAAGCCAGTTTGGTAGCTGTGCAAAGGAAACACAAATCTCATCATATCAAGATACGTTTATGGCTCCCCAACCTGACTGATCCAATTGTTTCAGTGCCTTCGTTTCATCCTGATGTGGACCACATATTAGGTTTTCATTCTCTGCTCTAGTGTATGTCATTTTTCTTACTCCCCTTGTCTTCGTGTCCCAATTTGGTGTGTCAGTGAAGAGCTTAGAGAGCCAGTAGACCTGCAAAGTATTAACACATAAATCTTTGGTAAAGCGACTCTAACATCTGCTGCCATTTCAGAGTTTTTTCATGGCTTCTTCCCTTTTATTCTCCATGTCCCAGTCACTCTGATTCTCTCGACAGTCTGAACCCCTAATGGTGCCTGGAAAAGGAATTTAATCTTACGTCTGTTTTTTCTTTGTCTTTCCTTCTTTCTTCCTTCTTTCTTTCCGTCTTCTGTCATCTCTCTCTCTCTCTCTCTCTCTCTCTCTCTCTCTCTCTCTCTCTCTCTCTCTCTCTCTCTCTCTCTCTCTCTCTCTCTCTCTCTCTCTCTGTCTCTCACTCTCTCACTACCATATCATTTTTATAAAAATCACAGAAGAGGTGACCTTAAAACATAATCATATGTCTGACCGACTTCTGGGTGTTTAAATTAATCTCAAATACATAGGAGTTGCACTTTTCCTGCTTCCAGATTGTGTATGATCTGCCTTTAATGTGTCATATAGGATGGTTAAAATAAGGTGAACAACTTTCTGTCCCTTTTATGGGTAATAATAACAAATGTTCTCAGTTGTTACGGTCTTGCTTTTGTGTATTAATTGATATATCATCATCTGTGCCTTATCTAATCTGATTCACCAACCTGTATGGATTATCATCAGTTTTATTCTGTTTTAGGAAGAGCTGAAATGAAAAAGCTATAAGGCTGTCAACACGCTGCACAGAGCATTTACTCACAGACTTAGGCCTACCGCAGCTCAGCTTCATACACACACACATACACACCATGTGCTTTCTTTGTCCACAATCTATCGAAACACACCTCCCAACATGCATGGCAAGAGAGAGTTATGCCCCAAGCAGAGATTATATTGTGAAAGAGAGGACGGGAATAATGGTTTCATGTGAAGGTATTGGGATTTGGTGGGTTGGATAGTGTGATGAAGAGACAGAGAAAGAGAACGCCCCGCTGTTGTGATGATCTCTGAGACTAAGAGCTATCTCCATGCATAATAGAACTCACATGTTAGAGATAAATACATCAGTTTATTGCCCGGAGGTAGGTGTGAAATCCTGAGTCTGTTTGTATGTGTGTGGGTAGGGGTGTATGCTCATCTCAGAGCAGAAAACACTTACAGCCCGTAGCGTTTATGTCTATAACAATGTATATTGGAAATGGACTAGTGTGAGTGCTTTGTGGAATAAAACAATAGTTCTTATGGGAAGGAGTTCATGTCTGCTACAGGGATAGAATTGCTGATCAACACTTACATTTTCAAAATCTGGCCAGCAATAAAAAGGAAAAAACAAACCCGAGTTAGAAATGTCTCAATTGAGGTAATATCTAATTGGTATTTTGTATATTTTTGTCTATTATGTGCACATTTGTACATACTGTATATACTGCTGGTTATAGTTTCCATAACCGTAGCATTGGTTTTCAGTTGGATTTGGAGGCCACAGACTAGTTTCAGGACAGACTTGTTTACAGATGGAAACTATAAAAAATAAATTAAAGTTTGAAGCGGATTCCTATAGTGGTTAATACTGGCAACGTAGCCCCCCCCCTAGCTCATTAACTTTAACTATTAATCTGGATGGAGTCAAGATGGTGGTGTGAGGAAGGTTGTAGTTGGATGTTAAAGGAAAGGAGCAGGAGGCAACAGCTCATTAGGTTTACATTAAGCAGGCCGATATAAATCTATTGTTTTATTGAACTCGATTTTCCCCAGATTCATGAGGCGCAGCAGTCTGTGTAAATCTTTGTGTCTTTGCTGTTTAAATCTTTTAAAATAAGCCTGTAAATAAATGAACAAGCAGTGTATACAGAACACAACTCCTCTCTCTTTAGCCCAGAGCTCGTCTGTGAGAGGACATTGTTTAAGATGCACATTTCTTTGAAATATGGGTTTGCTGGAGGCAAGTGTTCATGGGGTTTGATGGGATCACATCAGCCGCAACACTAAATCCTCCAGAGGGTGTGTGGTGGGGGGGCCAATGTTCCTTCTCCACTTCATTCCTTCTTGTGTACTTTCTTGGAGCACACCCATTTACAAAGTCTGCCTTCATTTTGATCTCAACTACACACCTGCGTAGCTTTGTTACTTCATCTTGAACAATTTTGACACCATCGTGGAGACAAAATATTTCGACTATACTACTACACTACATTTGTTTTTTTGCAGTTTCATTCACAGATGTCCCAGATCCGTCCATCTATCAGTCTGGCTCCTAAACTGAGTAGCTCAAGTTTATAGAGATGGGCTCAAACTTAGTAATTAGCCAATCGTTTATTTAGAATTTGACTCATGAGGATTCAGTTGATCTGAATTTGAAGCTAGTTTAATCAGCTAATTATTCGCTAAGCTAAATCTCACCTTTCTCTTGTTACCTTTCACACCTTTTTTCTCTACACTCTGTGTCCTCAGTGCTATGGGATGAGCATGTGCTTGATGTGTTTGTTATTAATGGAAATGTCTCTCCCCAGTGGAAAATGTATTGTCAGAAGCAGGCCTATTTCATAGGTACTTCACTTAGATACATGCAATTATTTGGCTTGAAACCCACTTTCTTGAAACCCGTCCTTTGCAATACCCTCAATACAAAAAGATGGTACTTCATGCCTTATTTGTATAGAAAAAACAAGATGCCAAACCTGTATATGTTTGAGGCATAAATGCTAGACATGTAATTATTCCCACATCTGAGAAACATTGACTTTGACTCAAGAATGAGAAAACTCTCCATGAAGCTGTTTCTGTAGTAATGAAAGAGGATAGATCTTACCTGCTTGCTTAGCTACAAACGTGCTACACATACATTACGTTGCTTTGTATTTATACTTGTTAGAAGCTGGATTTTCGCTTCAGTGGAGCTGCTTGAAATGTAGTTTGCTGCAGAAAAGATCTGCAAACCTCTGAAGGAAACCCATGTGTTGATTAGTAGGTAGGATGTAGATGTACTTATTATAGTAATAACCAAAACATTGTATACATCTATGTGTTAATGAATGTATTTGGTGCTGATTTTGGACAATCTTACATTGTTATCACAAAAAGTATATAAGGTAGGGTGTTGTGACAATAAATAGGAAATTGTATCTAAAGAAATACCACCCTTTTTAGAAAACTAATTCAAAGCGGAGGTGTTGCCACCTGCAGTGCTTGTTTTTCCTAAAGCAATGTTTTCACTTAGTGTCTATTTCACATATAAGCAAATTCTTTTCCCCACAGAATTAAAAGTTTGGAAACATCATTACAGTTTTTTGCACTATAGAAAGTCACATATTTTCTGTGGGCTGCAGCAAATTCAGTCATTTTAACCAAACCAAACTTATGACATAATGTAAGACTTTTAAAGTTGACATTGTAGACATGTACGATAATCCTACAGTACAAGCATCCTGTGTATGTGTCTCCTATGAAATTCAAGCTTTGGAAATGCCATAAGGAGTCATCAGCCGAATCTACTGAACAACTTTCTTATGAGTATTTTACAAGGCCATATAAAGAAAACTTGTACATTGTAGTGCAGTCCAACACAATAACCCAGTAATGCATTTAGTTTATGTATAGCGTATGCATACATTTAATATAATATATTGGATTCTCGAATATGTACATTGTGTCATTAATATCCCATATAATGTGTAATCAATTGCAGTTCACTGTGATGCATCAGAGATCTTATTCAAGTCCTTTAAAACTTCACTTTGTATGAAATTAGCATTAACAAAGTGTAAAACTGAAGCAGATATTACCATTAAATGTTTTTCAGTTTTCTGTTATTATTTATGCACAGTACTTATAAGGTTATATTGCAACCAGAGACAGAAAACCAAACACTGAGGTTGTAAAATTAGAATTTATTTGTAGTCGCATTTATTCCTTAGAGGGGTGCAAAGACTGATATGTGCTGTTTGTAGTGTATACGTGTGTGTGTTCTATTCAGATCTTTTTTTAGGTCAATCTTGACATTTAAAGAAAGTGCAATTCCTTACCAAGTAGTTTTTGTTTTCGACTATTATGAGCTTATTCTATCAGGCTTTTTGATGTTTAAATAAGTTGCTGCTCTGTTATGGTTTAGACTATGAACTCGTGCTATAGTTGAGCGATACAGGATCTGAAGTGCTTCGGGGCATGACATTCGAGAAGAGAGAACACAAGAGCATCTTCAGCTAACACGTGTGGTTTCCTAGCTAAAGGTCATCAGCAAGTGGAGGGTGGGATTCTAGAAAAGGTCAAAGCCTCTTTAAAAATGCTGGTAGCAAAAGTGTATATTAAGTGTCATACAGCATCACTTCCCTGAAATTGTGGTTGTAGAAATATTACCACTTGTATTTTAAGAAAACATAACAGATTGTGAATGGTGATCCATTGATAGGTTGCATGATAGTGTAGAGATTTTGACCGGTGCCAATGAGAGTCCTTACACCAGACCAGTGTTTAAGAATGTCACCTCACTTATTGCTCAGACCACATAGATGTTAATGTGACATTTAAACCAGACCTGAAACAGTTGGATGTCTTGGCCTTCAACTTCATAAAGACGTTGTGAGCCCTAGTCCTGTTAGATATATAAACTAAATGTCTGCTGTCACAAGGATGACCTCACATGGTCAATATAAATTCTAGTATTTTCCTTTCAATGTTCAGACTCAGCTCTAGATGCAATAACTAAATAAGCGTGTATTACTGGAAATGTGTTGCCATGGTCTTTTGTAGGTTCACAATTTGTTTCAAAGGACACATTAAATGATTCTACTTGCAGGTTCTTGCTGACAAATTGATATAAAAAACCACACAGTCCTTCAGTCTGTCATTGTTGTGTTGGCCATCAAACATTCAATCTGTGTACGACGCCTTCTCTTGTCTTATTCTATCTGGTAAAGTGCAGCTTCTAAAGGCAGCTTATATCACGTCTGAGGATACCTGAGTGCCATATCTGGTTTCTGTTATGTGCTTCTGTTGTTGTGGGAATATTTCTCTGCTTGACTTGTGAAGAGAGGTACAGTATAGTCTAACAACCTGCCTCAGAACGAACTGATACCATCAAAACAGTTGCGTGATCTTAGACTCTCCAGATTTTACACATCATTGTCCAAACACATTTATGTGAGCAGCTCAACTTTAAACCTAACTAAGACAAGTGGCACACTTTGGCTGAGATTGTCTGTTTCTGAGACGGGAATGTAATGTTTCCTGACAGGGTGTGTGATTTCCTCAAAGCCATTTAGATATGGCCCAGGTCTCCTAAGAGCTAAAAACAGGATTCAATAAGTGATGCTTCAGTGGGCCCGAGCACCTGGCGATCCCCGTCACCCTCTGGCTGACTGTAATCATTTGTGATTGCCCCCGTACGCTTGCTGGCCTCCCAACAGCACATGTTTCACTCAGGCTTTTAGATGGGCATCAAAATGCATTACCTCCCAAAGCAGTAGATGGGAGCCTGTATGTGTGAAGTCAGTGTGGGAATAAAGACATTAACTCTGCAAACTAAGATTTCTAAAGTGCTGAGCGACATTAGAGCCTGTAATTCAAATATATAAAAGACCATTAATACATTAAAGTTTTGGACATCCCATTGTTATACAATATCTTAGCCTGCAGGAGTTAAATGTACTGAACGTCTGAAATGATACATTAATGCAATTAATGCTACAGGAGTCAAATACATTTGCTTCCTTCTCTCCTGTCTGTGTCCTCTAAATACTTCTCTTTCTCCTTCAATTAAAATGGAAACAACATGGCAGATCTTTTCAGGTTCTCTGCATATAGTGCGATTGCATGGTAAATATCGCCCTAATGACTCTGCAGCAGGGGGCTTGGCTGTTTAATGAGCAGGCTCTCCTGCTCTACCACGATCAAATGAGAGCGTAATTTGATTACCCCTCTTGACCTCTATTCCTCTATGCAAAAAACAAAGCACCAGGGATTTTTTCAAAGGCTTTTGCATGAGCAGAGACATTCAGGGGTGTGTGTAGAAAGAGTGGATAAGATGAGGTTTTCCTCATGGAGTTATACAAAATATACTTTACTCTAGCCAATACACACATGCAGCATGTAATGCACACCTATTGTATGCATTGCAAGTGCAAAATGATTAGCATAAAGTAGTTAGAAAATGCTTAAAGGAATAGGTTGACATTTTGGGAGAATTGCTTTGGCTACGACTTAGATGAGACGATTCATACCACCCTGATTTTTGTCAATTATTTATAAAGTTATCCATAAAAGCTGGTTAGCCAGAAAGCAGTTTTCCATTTTATGTGTGTTATATTGTGCTCAGTAATATGATAGTCAAAAAGGGAGCACATGTTTTTTAAGGAGGTTGCGGGCAGGGATTAAGATCAGTATTTCTGTCTGTTGTTTTTTTTTTACAGAACTCCCATTTGAAACTGGTCCTGTGATTTGATCCCTCAGATGTGGCAGTAGAAGAGACCACTTCTGAAGAAACCCGCAGACCATGGCATCACTACAGAGGAAAACACACAGTGGGAGTCTAGACCAACAGTAACAACCTCATGTGCTGATACTACCACATCCACAGACCACATGTGTTGTCAAACTCATGTTGGAGGTGAGGAAAAGTTCTGTTTTCTAACTTGAGACATAAATCCTTGAACTAAAACGATTATGCAGTTTGTCTGTCTCTGTTTGTGTAAATGCTGCAATGGTTCCCTTTACGGCAGAAAATTAACTGCGTTTAGTAAGATTTTATAGATTCAACCAGCCCCTAACTTTTAACATATTGTTTTTACTTTTTTGTTGAAATCAGTTTTAATATAATATTGTTATAGCTTTTGTTTGTCCAGAAAAGGTCAACTAAAGTTCAGGCTATTTCCAGCATTGCTGTTTTTTTTTCAACCCCAGTTAGACACGCTCTTGCCTGGTAGTGATGCACTACATTCACAGTCTCCTACTGTTGCCTCTTGAGTAGCTCCCCAAAAGCCATTGGGGGCTAAGCGTCCCACTAAAGGACAAATCAAGAATAGTTGTTGAGTGAATGACAGCTTATAACTCATTCATTCAAGATTTTACTGACATGTTCGGGATTTTATAGCAGATCCCCCTGATCCCATAGACTTCTTGTTTGTCGGCTCACAATTGTTTTATCTTTTAAAGAACTTGCAAAGAAATACAACAACAATTTAACTGCAAATAGTATGATGTGCACAATGTAGAGATACAGTATACAAATGTATCGTATAAAGCTGTACTGCAGTCAAAACAATTGGAGACTGACTTGTGCTTATATAATATATTAGGTTAACGTCTTTGAAAACTCTCTTATGCTGTTTGTACTTACACAAGTCAACACTTTTCCTCAGCGTTTGTACTTCCATTGGTTAAA
This sequence comes from Eleginops maclovinus, assembly GCF_036324505.1. Classification (NCBI taxonomy): domain Eukaryota; kingdom Metazoa; phylum Chordata; class Actinopteri; order Perciformes; family Eleginopidae; genus Eleginops; species Eleginops maclovinus. The sequence goes on from NC_086352.1 coordinate 14,641,795, forward strand.
GAGAATGTGAGGATGTTGCGCATGTTGTTCCTCACAGTATATTTAGTAAAACACAGGCAGTAACCTGAGGACTGAAGGATATGAAGAGATTCAGCTCAGCAGGGCTTTGAGACAAAATGCTTTCATGACACCTGCTGGCGTAGCGTTCTGCTACCCAGTTTTTGTCTCTTTCCTCCCCCATCGTCCATCCATCCATCAACCCAGCGGTAGATGCACAGAGCAAAGCCACTCTCCATTTGTCAGTGCCTATCAGAAGTGGTTACTTTCTCATTATATGCCCGTTGACCCTTTTGAAAACCGAAATAAAGTGGGGGAGTTGCAAGAAAATGTCACACAGGATAAAATGCAGCTTTCCTTCTGTGCAAAATGAACAGGGAAAGAAACCTGGGGGATTACATCAACACTTTTTTTTTTTTTTATCACATCACACCCAGTGTGGCGGTGTTGTGTAACGTGTCATGTTTTTATTTCGGGGACTGGAGAACTGTGGTGAACAGACAACAGTCAAGACCAATATGCTTTGGAAGAAGGTGAGTAAGATAACAAAAGAAAGACAGTAAGTGATGTGGAGAGGATATTTTATTTAGCCTGTTAATGAGACTTGAATAAAAAGGGTTTAGTCTCCGGTGATGAAGTTTTCTCATCGTTGTTTGGTCTAAACACTGACTATGGTTTCCAGACTTGTGCTAACTTCAATCATAAAGGACATACATGGGCATTAAGTGGTAGATCTTGGGTAAAGTCCAGCTTTTAAAGCCACCATCAAATCACCAGGCATCTCTTACTGAGTTAAACAACACATGGTTAATTGCATGAGCTTTTATTTGATAAAAGAAAGAAATAGGGCCAAATATGCATTCATTTCCTGATAAATCTCCCTCTAACTCTCAAGTATTGTTCATCATTTATATAAGTACATTACAGCCAGTCACAAAGGAAGCTTTTCCTAATGGAGAGCACTTGGTCATGATAATGTTTAGTACCTGAACTCTATTGACATTCTGATTACTGATTCTGATCTTAAAACGTCTGAAGGGGAATGGGAAAACGTGTGTGCACATATGTTACCATGAAAGCGATAAAGCAGGGTGCGAAGAAGCTGAAAGACATGGAATAAAGAGGAATGTTACATGTTTTATTCAAGAATCATACTAAACCAATTCTAACAGATATGAATGTATCTTTTCCAGGGGGTTCTTGTCTTCTCTCTAAAGGCTAACCTCAGCAAAGTTTACCATGCTCATCATCTCAGTTTGGCACCTTAGCCTTTTTACATGTGTTCATTCACATTGCATAAGAAATCACCATCCTCTTGACATCACAAAAGTCTGCATATAATTGAATTGCAATCTAAATAGTGAGATGTAAATCTGCTTTATAGGGTTGGATGAACCTAACAACAGACCAACATCTTCATTTTCTCAAGAGACATTCAGCTACAAAAGATATAGTACACAGGCTAAACTTTATATTAAGTGGTCAAATGATTTTACTTGCAATATTAAAAAAAAAAAAAAATCTCTCATTGTACTAAAAAAGGTCCATCCATTAAACACAATTTTTTCCAACACACACTTGCATGACAGCATCTGTGTTTTCAAATGTTCATTTTACTGAGAAGGATACATATCCATATTGCTGGAAAGGTCCCTCATGCATCCTACTAAATTATTCTGGGAAATCTCCCTCGTGTTGACCATAACATAGCCTACAGCAGTTCCCTGTTTACTGGGATTGTAATACAATGGAAATGCATCTTGCTATTTAGCCTTATCCAGCTGATGTGTCAAATCAGGTGGATGCTCACACACTGGCATCGATTATGCTACAATGTGCATACAGTATTTCATCATTTCACTTAAATGACCCTAGAAATAGAATAGAGAGTGAAGCAGTCACCGAGCAGCCTATGACTTTAACACTTATCACTGGTTGTTTAATTAGTCACCTAGACAACCGTTTAGCAGGCTTTATCAATTCCTTTGTGTGTCGTTGTGTGTGTGTTCGTGTCTTCCTCCAGACTCTTGAGTGAGTGATTCAGTCCAAGTATGTCAAACGTGTTGCCTCCTCGCAGCACTCATTTGGTGGGAATGTTTGTCTTTGTTCCCGGTCTGGTGGTTCAGAGTATTCTTCACGCAGTCTGTTTGTAAATTGCTGTGGCCTTAGAGACAGCCACACAGGATCACACCCCTCTTTTTGTCATTTCCTCGGACCCCTGCTCTCCTGCTCAGTGTGAGCGGCACACAGTGTTCAGTTCTCGTAAAGCGAGAGTGCACAGCGCATCCCAGCCAGTCCTCCTCCTCGCTCTCTGTTACTCGCATCAGGATGGATCTACACTCCTAGCAGTGCACAAGTCTACTCAGACAGTTTGCAAGTTCGGCTCTCATTTAGGAGTGAAACAGGGGCTGAAACTAACGTTTCTTCTCCCGCTAACAACATTTATTTCACCTCTGCGCTTCAACTTGGCTCTAACATGATGACAGCAACCGGGTTACTGTTGCGGCTTTTGATCCTGCTCTGCTGTATCTCCTCCGCAGCGGGCAATATGTTTGCATTCACCGAGGAGCCCTCCGAGAGAGCCGGGAAGGGAGACGGGTATTGTAGTCGGATATTACGGGCTCAGAGCAATCGGAAGGAGGGCAACAATGAGTTTCGCCTCCGCGTTGAAGGAGACCCGGAGAGCTATCAGCCAGGGAGCACATACAGAGGTTGGTGTTTATCCGCCACATTTACGCACACTGCGTTCGTCGCCACTATATGGTTATTGTGAAAGAAACACTAGTCCAATGACAGTCGTCTATGCAAACTTAAAATAAGTTTCTACAGAGTCTACTTTTGATGCGTTAGTGTATGTGCCCTGTAAAGTAAACTATATGTGGTCAGTCAAGAGATGATCTTGCATCCCAACAAGGACACATGCAGTTTATCTATAAAGTAAAAACCAAAGCTGACAACAATGTTCTTTTAACCTTTTGTGGACAGCCATGAGTAGCTACACAGTACGACTTAAAAGCTCCTTTATGATCAAAAATGTAAAGGCTGTGGAGCTAAATCCCTCTGCGAACTCTTCAATGCTTTTTGAAATTCTCTTTCATGGTTAAAATGATTTTTTTTTTTTTAAGCCAGCAGTCCCTTATTTCATAGCTTTTGTTCAAAGTGGAAGTTATTGCGAACTATTAATGAGCATGTGCCATCTGCTGTGTGAATCTCAAAGGCTCATGCTGTTCTGGTCTCGACAATATGTTGCCCTGCAATTCGCCCATTCTTTTCTGGTTCCATCATAAATAGATTCATCATCCAAAGCCAATAACAGTGTGGGTTTTTGCAATCAACTATACTAGAAATTAGTTGTTTTGAAGTGTAAAAGTGTTATCTCAAGATACTGATAAATTGGCAAATTTAATTTTCCCCAATTATGAATGGACATTATTTTATGTTCTGCAGGATTGCATAAAAAAGACCATCTTGAGCTACCCCCTCAAAATGTTTAATTGTAGATGAATACATTATCGCAATTATATGATATTCAACTCCGAATTAGTTCTTAATTCAACACCACTCAGGCAGGTGGATTATTAAACCCATGCTAGTCTTGTGCTAGGCAAAGGTATTGTTTTCTCATTGTTCTTTCCATCAACTAATGCTTGCTGTCACTCTTGTTTTGGTTCCATCCAGTGACTCTGATGGCATCCACCCCCTCTTACTTTAGAGGCTTCACCCTTATTGCCCTAAGAGAGGGTACAGACGGAGACAATGATGCTGACTACATTGGAAATTTCCAGGTAAGGTAGCAACTCAAATGACCGATTGATCAAATGAGAAAATAACTCAAATGTTTGATTTCCTCTGTTATCAGTGCAGCTCTATTGGATACATTGACCTTTCCTGCCTCACCTTTATTTAAAGCAAGGCACTTTAATGTTCACCCTTCATACTATCATTCCTTTTGATTCTCGCACAAGCACTGTGCGTGGCGAGTGTGAAGAGAGAGAGAAAATAGACAGATCTTACTTTAGATTGGGGGATGGGGGTCTTGACAGATTTTCTTCGCACAGCCCTCCTGACTTCACGTGTAAAGGTGTGATTATTCCCAGCCCTCTCTAATAGGGACTGTATATCATATGAAACGAACATACTTTATGCTTAGCTCCATATAGCTTTGCTCTTCAGGATGTGCATATACACTTGTGGAACATGGGGAGGAGTGTGCCCACAAGCAGGCATACGGTTCATACATGTAGGAAGTGTACAATTTGTATCGTTGAGAGGCTAATAACAATTTTACACTGGCAGCCCAAGCTACGAGTACTGTAAGCAGGGGAATAACTAAGTGAGGCCAAGAGAACGAAAAAGAAGAGAGAGAAGGCAAGGAAGCTGGTGCAGTTACGTACGTGTGAAGTGGCCAAATATGTGAGACCTTTGTAATTATAATGCAGTGTGAGGAGTTGAGTGTTAGAGCGAAGGGAACAATTGGTTGAGTAGGGATAATAATGTCATACAAATATAAACTTAAGACATTTATTTTATTTCTAGAATGGCGCAATGTCTTATAGCTATTGCGCTATACATAAAGCATCATGTAATGGTCACAGATGCTGTAACAGTAGCCTACATTCACAGCGTATAACTACATTATGAGTTGATGAAAGTTAACATCACATTCATAACTTTTTAATTTTGTTCAACTTTTTTGTTGTTCCTTCCCATGTTTATTTCATCATCTCAAAGAACTTAGACTGCACAAGATGATATCCTGTTTTCAAAGAACTGAGCAACTGAGGAACTGGTTTTACAGTAACTCGAGTGTAGATGACCACAGGAAAAGCAGTAGAGCATGATGGTACCTCTGTGTATTTAACAAAAGAAAAATTAAGCCATACATAAAGGTGCCATAGAATGGAACACTGTATTTACCTTGGCATAGTTGAATGAGGAGAGTTCGGTCAATTGAACTGACATACCGTGAACCTCAAACACCATTGTTTGCTCCTTTACGTGCAAATCATGAATATGCATATCACAGCGGTATAGAGCTCCTGCAGATGATGTCATATATGCTGGTCACGTGACGAGATACGACAGGGGCAGCCATTTTGGCAGTCATCGCGGCAGTAAATTGACAGGCACTGGCAGACTGTCAAGGATGGTGGATAACTGCTGTGCACCAGGTTGCACAAATAGGCGTGGGAAAAAGAAAGGTGTATCGTATTATCGCATTCCTAAAGACGCGGAGAGGAGGGAGAAGTGGATTGGAGCGATTAAAAGAGCCAGGAGCCTTCAGAAAAAGACTGAAAGATGGGACCCCCCGGCCGTTGGCTTTCGCTTATGCAGTGATCACTTCATATCAGGTGGGTGAAGGAATACAGTACAATGCTACAAAAAGTTTCTGGTCAGTTTAATTAAATTTAATTAGTTTAATTTAAGAAGTAGCACCCAGTTATTATAGCTAACGGACACTGTGATGTCCCTTTTTAACTCAACAAGTGTGGCTCTGGCGCAGCCTAGCCAGTTAGCAAGTTAGCTTGTAGCAAGCTAGTGGTAAACAAACCCGTGTTGAAATATTAAATATATATATAAATGATATATAAAAAACGCCAGCCACTTTGGTTGAGTACGATCAAAAATACAAACTAGCAAGTTACAGATGCACTGCAGTAGCTATCCAAGCTAAAAAACATGCTAACGTGACACTTCCGTAGCTAGCCAAGCTAATAAACAAACAATGCTAACGTGACACTGCCTATCAAACTGGAATAATTTAATACTTACCCTTGCAGTGATGATGCCGAAGTTTTTGGATGTAAGACTCCACAGTTGAATGTTGTTTACGAAGCCGGACTGACACCATTTGTAAGCCTCCAAGCTTTTGTACGCTCTGAGGGAGTCTCCTGAGTACACTGATGGAAAGCTTACAAGATAGCTGTGGATGTCTGCGTAGCGCAAGTCGGGTACATCGTCTTCAGAGCAGGAGGTTATGCTCTTGAAAAGCACACCGGGTGAATTATATGGGTCGCTTATATTTAATCTCTCTAATTTTGTACTATAAAGCCGAATTTCACTTGAATTAAAATGAGAAGTATACTCGCTCGGTAAGAAAACACTGGCACCGGTGGTCATGTTGACTGCCAAAATGGTGGCTCCCAACCAAAAGTCACGTGACCGCAGGAGCTCTATAACGGTCGAATTACAACAATCCCTGTGTGTGACGTAACACACGGCAGTCCAGCCCCAACATTTGCATACACCAGCTGCTGGAAAACACTCACGCTAACACTTACCACTCCGTAACGTTGCTCTCCAATCTCCGACCAACTGGCTGTTCTTCAAATTCATCGGTTTCCTCCTCCGATAAAGGCTCACACATGTAAGGTTCATCTCTCACAGTTTCACAAACTTCACTTACTTCTGTGGACTGAGGCAGCTATGGATTGCGCCTTGTAAACCAGCCAATCAGAGCAGAGCTCGTCATAATTATTTAAATGAGCCCCCAAATAAGGCAATTCAGCTTGTTTCATTCTAGGATCAAATCATAGGGTTGTAAATAGGCCTGTAAAACCGCATCTGGACATTTTTCGGATCAACCAAAGTTATATACCTTCTTTGTAGACATCAGAGACCAATTTAAAATACCAGATAGATGCATTCTATAGCACCTCTACGCCTAATTCCTTCCCAAAACTCGACATCATATTTCTTCTTAAGACAGTCTATTAAAGAGCCATTTTTTAATATTAGTTTTAGTTGCCTACCAAATAAAACCTTATTATTGTATTGAACATGTACAATTCACTGGGAATTTTTCATAGCATCCCTCAGGCTTTTCTGATCCCTGCTACTGTTGCACTCTCTGTGAACCTGAGCCTTGAATATGGTAGGACATCACATTACATTACATTTCATTAACTGGCGCTTTATCCAAAGCAAGTGCAATAAAGCATAAAGATACAAACACAGAACAACAACAAAATGCAGATACAGTATATATAGGTGTATATATGGAAGCCAAACTATTGTAAGTGCTGGTGCAATAGTTGAAATTGGGCTAAACTCTTAGGGGAAACAGGCGAAACAGGTGGGTTTTCGGTTTGCAGCAGAAGAAAATAAGACTTTTTGCTGTCGTGATATCAATGAGTATGTCCTTCCACCATTTTTGAGCCAGGATAGCAAACCTGGGTCCAACTTGCAGTGAGTGTGTAGGAAGCCGATTGGCTGATTCATAGCGAAGTGTACAGGCTAGAGTGTACGGTTTAACTATGTCCTGGATGTAGGAAGGACCGGATCCCTTCACAGCTTAGTAGGCCAGAGTCAGTGTCTTGAAGCGGATTCGTGCATCCCCTTGTAGCCAGTGAAGGGAGCGGATAAGCGGGTTAGTGTTGACATAAAACAGGAATATTTTATTTTTGTCCAGCGATCACCCAGCGCCAATACCAGCATTTTTTTCTCTCTTTTATTTGTCCTTGCAATTGATTTCACGCTGTTGTTATTTAGTGCCAGCCTTGAGCGTGCTCCTTAGCCCTTTGGCGGAGTGTGGCGCGTGTGACAGGGTGCTAAACCTCAGCAGTAAAAGACGGGAAACACTACATCATTTAGTCACGTTCAGTAACTTTGTGTTCCACACGTATATGAGGCTGAGGCTGTGTACCAATACGCATACTATTTAATATGTATTCTGTTGCATTTTGCACTACGCTATCCAGCATGTTTTTCTGGCTGCTCTAACCCACACATTTTTGCTCAGTGGATTTTTAAGCAAGAGGATTAAAGTTCAAGGTGCAATGTTTTGACAAATTAGCATTTCCCAATAACCCTGCATGAACAGCAAGTATTTCGTAAGGACAGCTTCAGTACATACTAAAAGAATAAAGAAAAAATATGCTATTTGGAAAGCAGCATGAGTGTGCAAAGAGAATAATAGACACGTGTGACCATCATACAGTCTATGGTGACGATAGTCTTTAGATGTGAGCATCAAAAGTAAACAGAATAGATATGTCATTACTGCTACCTGCCTTTGATTAGACATCTGCTAGGTTTTCAGAAGTTGACGGTCTCTTTCACAGCTGCATCAGATGATCACCTGTTTTGTTACAATCACCATGTGACAGTGTAGTAAAAATAAACTGCTATCCAAAGAGATATCCCTCTATCATCACCTGCTCAATGAGTCTTTTATGTTCTTTGTCTTTTATAAAAAGTATACACACACACACACACACACACACACACACACACACACACACACACACACACACACACACACACACACACACACACACACACACACACACACACTAATCTGAAAGAGCCCTGGGTGGGCCGACCTCCAGGCATTGAGAGAAAATGAAGAAAAAAAGAAGCTGCAACAGAAAACGTCGGGTTTATTTAACATACAGCTCATTTGAAATCTGTTGGTGTGCCCCATCTCAGCCGTCTCAGGATAGCTCCCGACTTGATGAAAAGCACTTTTATTGAGCTTTCTGGGAAGGTCAGTTGCCACTGTGTGTATGTGTATGTGTTTGTTGGCAAGAGCGTAAACCAGCGGGCAATGCTGGCACGGCCTGATGAGACATTACATCTCAGCAGGGTAAGATTATAGAACAAGAAAAGGCAAATGTGGCTATGTGAGGGGTGAAACTGCTGCCACTCTGAGTGCAACATATGCCATAACCGTAGACAAACGCAAAACTGAGCTTATTAGTGCACCACCTCTACATCATTTCTCTTCAAGGATAATCTGATATTAGGGCAATAGAGATGCTTTTCTTGTGTGCTCTGTGCTAACTGTTCCATTAAATTAAAGATATTTCCCATGTATCTTATTATTATTAGGGTCTGACAAAAACAGCTTATCTCAAGCCAATCACTTATGCTCATGCACGATTCCGAAACCAAGAGATACACCAACATTTTTGCACTTATTTTTCTCATTTCCCTACACTTACTATCTGACTATTGGACATTTGGAATTAGACCCGTAAAAGACGAAATGTGTCTTAGGTATGTTATAGTTTTTTTTCTCCTTTTTACTTCTTTTGCAGATGGTGTTGTATACATTCCCATGGGGCTTCTCTGGTTTTAACATGTGTTGAAGTCCAGTCAGACCACCCCAGGATGCCTGTTAGAAACCATGGGAACCTGGAGGGGGGGCTGTATAATCCTTCAGGCCAACAGAGGCTGCATACGCATGCACTGCACGCGTACACACACAGACACAGACATACACAGCTCCAAAGGTCCGCTCCTAACTCCGCTTTTCCTCTCTCTCTCTTGCTCGCTCGCTCGCTCGCACACACACACACACACACACACACACACACACACACACACACACACACACACACACACACACACACACACACACACACACACACACACACACACACACACACACACACACACACACACACACACACACACACAATCCACTTCAGGAGTGAACTCATTCATAACATGGCATGACAAAGGAAATTCTCTGCTGACAGCTTTATGGAGTGAGAAAGTCCCCGTCTTTACTACCCTGATGTCACTTCCTATCAAACAGATCCTTGGTCTCTGGGCAGTGAACATTGGCTCGCTGGCTGCGCTCCCCCATGCTACCCGCTCTACTAATTTCCTGTCCAGTTAAAATCAATGAGATGCTCAGTATCTCAGATGTGCACCTGATTAGAGAAGGCAGCATGTATTTGGTCCCTTCAGTTTGACCCTAAATAGACTGGGGACTATTTTGTGTGTTGCTTACAGGGATAGGGCTGCCAGAAGTTGACTTTCTGATCGATCTAAGTATTGATGAATTCAATTAAATGTATTTTAATTAACAAGGATAGTGTACTCCGTATCAAGACCTGGGGCCATAGGATCATATGGTATGAAAAGTGGTAGTAGCCTCATCCATTCACTAGACTGGATTCATTACTGTGCTGTTTTGTGTCCAATGCATTAAACAGCTTATTTTATACTGGAAGCTCTGAAGGAGCTTGTGTCCTTGACTCAAACACACTGAAAATGACAGATTATTATGTTTTGGCCTGTGATCCCTTTAAAATAAAAACAATCTACATCTCATTACAGATAGATATGTACTGTATGTGGGTTTTAACTGCTTTTTTCATTAAAAAAGCATCCAGTATGGCACAAGAAAGACTGTGATGATTGGATAACAACAACGCATACTTTGAATCAGGCAAAAGGTCTTTTGCTTCTCTTCTTTCCTGTTAATCATATCTCAGATTGATTTTATGACCAATTGGAGGGAAATTAACAGGATGCTCTAACACCGTGTTTGAACTAGTACTTGTAAGAGGATTCTGTATATTTCAACGAAATGTTGTACAACAGCTGTCATGTTGTGTATTTTGAGATCGTTTTGGGTTCAATCCTTCAATGTGGCCTGAAATGTGAAATGAATGTAATTTCAAGCTGCTAATTATGTTTCTGTTTTAGGAAATTAATGAAAAATGCTCCGTCACATGCTGACATTTTTTTCATCTCTAATATCTTTGTGTGTGTGTGTGTGTGTGTGTGTGCATCCTTTACAGATAATTGATGAGGAGGAAACTCAGTTCATGACCAACTGCCCCCCTGCTGTGACAGAGAGCACTCCTCGCAGACGCACCAGCATCCAGGTGTTTTGGACTGCGCCCCCCAGTGGCTCTGGCTGTCTCGCCATTAAGTAAGTAAACTATGACCGATGCTCAGCAAGATGTGCAGGAAAAATCCTCTGCTTGCACACTTAGATTTACACTCCTCAGTCCTGCTTTCAGCTTAACACGTCCTCGGACACGTTGAACTGTTATTCATTATGCTTTGAGAGGTCCGGTAATGTGGAGAGTTGGGCTGCCCCTTTCTATCAACATTTATTTTAATGTCATTTATTTTCTGATAAATTTCTCTTGCTGAACATTTTCAAGGCATTCTTTTAGATGGATATGTGTTTTGATTCCACTTTTAAAGAAGCCTAATTTCTTGAATTTTTGGTTATAGAAATATATTATATGGTAGCATGTTTATATCAGCGAGGGTAGACCAAACAACAAAAAGACATCTCTCTAACGGCTCTACAGCGCAACAAGCTACATCCCCGAAACGAACATTCAGATTTATTGCAAGACTTTCATTGGACTAAAATTATTTTAGCTATGTGTACATATTAAACTGGAAACCGAGTGTATGTTGATAGTGAGAGTTACAACTTTCCATGCAAGAGTGGATAGAAAAGCCTGTCTTTTCAAACTTTCAGTCATACAGAGTTAAATTGTAGTTTTAATTATTTTAAGTGCTCTCTCGGATTGCGAGCTGTGTTACTAGCATAAATCAAATTCCACATGTAGAGTAAATCAGTTTCATTACATCCCTTCCCCCAAGCTAATCAGAGTCAAATACAAAATGTCTTGTCAAATTTCCATTTCCAATTGGCTTCATAAACTATTCATTACCTTTATTAGTCATACAGATGATTGACATCCATCAACCCTGCTGCTTTTTGTTCACTGGGCTTGCTTGGATAAAGAAGAGTAGTCATGTTCTGCCGATGACAGATCAGGGTTGAAATCCATTCATTAATCCAGTGCTGTGGGGGACAGTACAAGAGGTGGAAAGACACTAAGGGACTGTGAGTCACAAGGCCTTTTGATCAATGCATTATTTCTATGCTGTTCCTCAAACAAAGGGAAGATTAAAAGGTTACATTTCTTATTTAATATTGCATGTTATAATGTGACAGAAACAGATGTTTTCTATGTCTCTGTGCTCTGTGTGACCTTATCTTTCCAGAGTATCTTCTCAATAACTTCTTACTGTAAAATCTCTTCTTTCTGCTCCTTGATCTCTCCACTTTTATCCGTCTCCTCATTTTTATCTTCACTGTGGTGTTGTCTTTGTCTTCTCTCTGCATGTCATGTTGTGCGGTACTTCTGCTATCCACATAGAGACGATAGAATCGGAGGATGAAACCCTCTTTATTGTCACACACATGCACACAGCAGAGCACACACAGTGAAATTGGTCCTCTGCATTTAACCCATCCTAGTACTAGGAGCAGTGGGCAGCTATTGTGCAGCGCCCGGGGAGCAATGGGGAGGAGGGATTGGAGGTGTCCGGTGCCTTGCTCAAGGGCACCACAGCAGGGCCTAGGAGGTGAACTGGGACCTCTCCAAGTAGCAGTCCACTTTCCATATTTCAAGTCTGACTTGAACTGGCGACCCTACGATTCCCAGTCCAAGCCCCTACTGACTGAGCCACTGCTGGACTAGTGGGATGGTGGCAGAATTGTACTGAATTAAGCACAAGGATAGAGTGGCAAAGTTGAAAGTGCGAGCGAGCGTACAGCCTAGAAAGAGATGCATGAAAGTGCTGAAATGTTGATGTAGTAATACCATGGCACAGACAATAGGGGTGGGAGAGCGTAAGATGTTCTAAAGAGAAGCTTCTGAAAAACATGATCACAGGCTGGGAGTGGGTATTTTCCGTTGATTCTAACACTACCTGCTGGCATAAAGATGGCTTTTGTTTGCCTCTGTGCTGCAACACCTAAGTCTAAATTAAGTCTAATTAAGAGATTCAACTCCTGCATCTAACTGACAAGTGCGTTTTTTTTTCATGTAAACAATAAGGAAGGAAAGACATACTTAGTTATTGTTCTCATGCAGCCTATACCAACAGGGAAACAAGAGTACTTACTGTGTTGTCTGCCCAAAGGAATCATACTAATGTGAAATCATTGCTAATATTATTGATAAAATCAGAGGGGACACTTTCATTAGCACTATAGGCAGGGTTAATATTTGTTTTTAATTTCATTTTGTATCCTAAAATAAATTGTTCAATGTGCATGCCTGTAAAATATCGTTATTTAAAAACAACATCTGGCTATGCAATTAGAAGTGTGTGTGTGGCATGTGTGTTTCTGTTAAAACGCTCCTGTGACTCAAATGTTGTCCCAAGACTCCCGAGTGGTTTGCTGCAGTATAATTGATGGGCAGTTGCTGTCTTTTAGATGCAAAGACTGAGCTTTGCGGTTTGGATTGGTCGAAGGTTGGTCCGTGATGATAGGGTCAGGCAAGGATGCTCGTTTTAACTCCTGAACTCAGAACTCTGACTTTGAAAAGCTTACCATCTAATCCAGTTATTTTAAGATTTTTTACATGCTAAAAACAAATCAGGCCAAGGTTTTTTGTCTCTCAATGTTTTCCTGGGTGTTTTTGTGGGACTAACCCCTGCACTAACAACATCTTTCTAAGAGAAATGATGATGATGGCTAATGAGTGAGTGAGTGTACAGCCTCGTGAAATCAAAGCCTGAATCAGTGGCATTGCTGATAATACGTTGAAAGGCTAAATGGAGTTGCATGTAACTTAAGATAATGTGTTTAAGGATCTAGGTTCAACAAATCAAGGCTCTGCCATCTGGAAAGCAGAAAATTAGACTGGCTTTGCACCCCAATGCTAGAAATAAGCACAACAGACAAAACTAATCAACCTGAAGAAACCATTAAATGATTGCTTTTTAGTGCTGTTTCCTAATCACTATCTGTTTGTAGTGAAGCTTTTTGTACTGTGCTCGATTGGAAATGGTAGATAAGTGACTGCTAAATGCTTTTATTTCATTGGGTCCTTGTAAATGTCCCAATCTCTGTTCCACTAATTGTTGTTCACAGGATTCTCATACAGTATCAGATCTCCCTCACAGCAAGTTTGAGAAAAAGAGTGATTTTGGCTATCTTTTCAGACAACTTTTTGTTAATAAAATGTTCAGCTTTACGTCTGATTGGATTGAAAATAATTGGCTTCCATTTTTCTCATTAGGGGGACTTGAAATGATGAAATGAGACATGACCTGCAGTTGAAGGATAACAAAAAGTGAAACTCTAGTCAGGAGCTATTGTTACAGCTGAATCCTTATGGTTGGAGCCAGAGTAAATAACATCTAAATGTAATCTATATATTACAGTCGCCATTGAAGTTGTCACTATCTTTTATCTCTCCATTTGTGGATAGGAAGCAATTTATTTGTCATCCCCCTCTGGCGTGCAATATGGAGGGTAGTGCGATGTGTTCTGATGGGCTGTCTGAGTGAGACAGTGTATCAGTGATCATAATGTCAAAACCACATGCAGTTGTCAAATTCTGTTAATCTCATCAGCACAGCGATAGGACAGATCAAAGAGGACTTAGACAGGCCACTGTAGTCAAGCAGACCCACACAAATTTAAATGTAAATACATTGGCTTTGTGCAGTAGATGTGTGTAGTATCTCTAAGTTGTTCCTTTTTGAAAGTTTTGTTTGTAGAAGCAGATAGGACACAATCAGGGATCTTAATCTCTGGAGCATATAGAACAACATCATAATGCATGTATCTTCCTTTACACATCTAAATGCAAAGGGAGACGTAGCCATAGAAAGACTAAATCTATCTTGCTATTTTCCTTTTCTTCTTCCTCACCCTCCTTTCTTTCTCTCGTTTAGTCTTAGTGTCAGTTTTTAAGCTTTCAAGAATGCATACTCACACACTCCCTCCCAAACACACATTCAAATCAGTGCACTTTTAGGGTGATTGGGATCGGTGGTGGTGTGGATCCGGCAAAGTGAGATAGAATTTAAATTGGATGTTAAATAAGCATTACTCTGCCTCACTGCTTGCCCACTTTCCCGGGCCAGCCAGACAATCAAGCAGAGTGTGCTCCTCTCTCTCAGGAAGATATGTGAAATTGGGGTGAGATTGAATTAAAGCGTGAACAATTAGGGATGTGCTGCTGGTGTCGCTTACCTTCAATCATTTCATCCACGTTATGAGAGGCCGTTTTGGCTATAAATCATACTTGATCTTTCACACACCTTCATGATCTCTCAAGATACACCATTATACCCATAGTGTGCATCAGAGAAAGAATGATATTTTTATGGGAATGAATTATTGGGCTTTAAGTGAGATTGAAAATACTGAGAGAAATAAAAGTGTGATTTTAATGTGACGGTGTACTGTATGAGAAATGAATACATTACATTTTATAACACAGTTTTAAATGTACTTTTATTTCTCATCTTCTTGGTATAATGACCTCTAAGAAAATGAAATGAAAATCTATTTGATCAAACCCTCAGACACAACATCTTGTATACTATAATTCTGTTATGCTGAGCGTAGTAGTGTATGTAAGACAGTATGCTGATGAGGGTTATTTGGGACAGTAGAGTGTATGAGACCTTAGT
This sequence comes from Eleginops maclovinus, assembly GCF_036324505.1. NCBI lineage: Eukaryota > Metazoa > Chordata > Actinopteri > Perciformes > Eleginopidae > Eleginops > Eleginops maclovinus. The sequence continues at coordinate 14,656,999 of NC_086352.1, forward strand.
ATGATTTATGACCGAAACACTACGCTAAAACTGTAATTTAAGCTTAGAAATTCTAAAATACATTATAATTTATAGGTAATACATACTGTGGGTATTGATGGGTGTTAATAGGTATTTAAAAAGAAAACTTGAAGAAATGTAAAGGGTCCATTGATGTAAACAGCTAGTTCATATCAGTAAATTACCCTATACAATTAAGTTACGTGAGGTTTAACACATTTCTTGGTGAATGAACATCTAAATTCTCTCATTATCTAGGTTTATGTATTTTCTCACTGTGAGAGACTGCTTCTGGGATCACCTTAGCTCAACGGAGGACAGCTCAGTTTAGTTTGATACTCCTGAATAAAGGGTATCCAAATAGTCGAGCTGGACGAGGTCCACCTGGATCAGACCTTACCCCCACCCAGCACTTCCATCCAGCATCTCATTGTTGGGCTTTATCCCCATGGAAACCTGCCTGCAGCCAAGGCTGGTGTTTGTGAGGAAGTTAAATGCCTGAAGGCTTGTTTTCTGTTTTTGTTTTCTCAAGTCTGTTGGCCTCTGAAAAGATTAGTTTGAGGCTGATTTACATGTCAAGGCCCCTCTCAGACCTGTGTTCTCCACTACCGGGTAGAACAAGCCTCTTAGACAGCTCAATCTAGAGCGCTCCTCTCTGCCAGGCCTCACATTTTGGGGAGCATTACTGTCGGACTGTCAATCACTTCTTATCGCTGCAGTGCATTGCCTTCTATATAGTATGCTGTGCATTTTGCAAATGTACTTACAAAGTGCCATTAGGTCTTTCTTAAATGCAGACATTTCTATTTTAGTTGCTATCTTTTTTTCTTTAGCCTTTCAGCCTCTCATTTTTATGTACGACCATCTTAATGCTGATGCATGCTTTTTATGGTCTTTGTATGAAACATCGAATGCCTGCATCTGAAAGACAGCTGGATTCTGCATTTTCCCTGTGGGCTCTGATACCTGCTTTTAGAATTCAGGAAAATGATTATTAATAACTCTGCACCTGTACCACCTGCTACAATTCACTGTTCATATCTTAAAACCCAAGAATTTCCACATTTGCTGCTGCCAGTGGTCTGTTCTTTATTTTTAAAACCTCACAGTTCCTCAAAATTGTTTATTATCTTTTCCTGTTGTCACTCATGGTCTTGCCCCTTATGCTAACTTTTGAACTGGCCCTGGCAAACATCATTGCCTTTTATCTGTTTGTTCTCTCTGTGCAGGGCGAGTATTGTGCAGAAGAGGATAATCTATTTCCAGGATGAAGGCTCACTCACGAAGCGAATGTGTGAGAAAGGTAGGCTTCTTTTATTGACATGGAATAAATAATTTACCATGAATTTCTTATTTCTTAAATCTCCCTGCCGTTACCCATTTCCCTTCCGACTTATAGTCTCTTTTTGTCTTTCTGTTACTCTATAGTCCATTGTTCTTGATTTTGATGCAGGAACAGTCCTCTCTGCCGTTATGCTCCGGCATGTGAATGATTGTAAATGAGTGTGACCCCCTGACTGTGCATGACATTAGATGTCACACTGTGCAACAGATCAAAAGAACCATGCTGCACATCCTCCCTATTTCTCATGCCGTCTCTCTTTTCCTCCATTTTGCTCCCCTCTTTTTAAACCACCCATCTCCTGTATGATGGGCACAACTCTCATCTGCTACTTTATACTAATGAGCAATTTCTCTTTCTCACGGTGTTCTGTATATCTCTCTCTGGCTCTTTTACTTTTTCCCATCATTACTATACAGAATCCCTGTATGGAGACGTTACAGAGAAACCTCTGCTCAACTGTTGTGCTTGCGGAACAGCAAAGTACAGAGTCACCTTCTTTGGGAACTGGTCAGAAAAGAGTCATCCAAAAGACTACCCACGTAAGCACAAACTTCAACACTTTTTGTCATTTGACCTCAGCTCCATCACACATTCACATTGTGCTCATATTCAATAAAAAGAAAAGACCTAAACTAGCAGTGAATTGATCATGCTATTACATGACTCCAAGTTATAGTTTATTCCATAGATTGGTGTGAGACAGACCCCCTTTACTTTCTAATAAGCCACACAATTTCACTTGTTGAAATCCCTTCATTATGATGAACACAGTTTTGGCTGTTTTTGTTAGGCTGACTACACAAATGTCGCTCTGCTGCTACAGTATAACTACAAACTAGCTTACCACACCTGCAGCTAAAATTAGATCTTGAAAAATGCACTATTAACTGTTTTTTGGTAGCTTTTGCAAAGAAAACACATTGCCTCACCATGAAGAAATGATTTGTCCTTTTTTGATCAAGATCTTGGATATGAAAGGTTAGGATTGGGGTCAGTGCTACAGACTGGCAATGAAAGTTATGAGACACGGATTAACACATGGGGAATGTTTGTCTTTTAATAGGATTTGTTGGCAGTTGCAATATTAGTAGCCTTATCTTTTAACCTTATACTGTACATGTAACCCAGAAAGAAATCAGGATCTGTGTCCAACACATGGTCTAGTTAAGCCTCGGTTCGTGACTCTCAATAGTGATGTGTGTGGTTTGCTACAGTATGCTACTGTATGCTACTTTGGTTGGGTGTGTGTATATAACCTTGAACCAGACTATCAGGATGTGAATGGACTTAAGGATTACACTGCCTCTCTTGTCTAAGTCAGGCGCTCACCGGTCAGATCAATATACTGATTAGAGTGGAATAAGATAAACCCTGAGATCGAAAGGAGCCCTAATTTACTGTCTTAAGGAGGGAGTAGTTGGTGTGTGACTCACATTCACACACACACACAAACACAGACAAACACACACCTCACAGATAGATCAACTATAAAGAGGATAGGGCAAGCTGCCTGATGTCGGTTTCCTCTCGACTCTTAGGATGTTACAGTTGGATTTCTCCTTGCACAAAGTCATATCCTAGATAACCAGTTTTAATAACTGACTTTATAAAATGTGCACAGAACAATATTATCCACTGTCTTCAAAATGGCAACCTATTGATAGTCAGTTCTCATTTCTGTTTTTCAATGATAACCCAACAAAGTATTTTCTATCAGTTAACTTGGTCAGACTTTTCCCTTCTGGTCAAAGTGTTATTCAGGCAATGTTTCGCTACCTGATATTTGCCACTGTGTCACATTTCACCTCTCTATTTTTAACATTGGTATGTCCTTAAAGTTGAGGATCATTGTGGTGACACAGATTCCAGTCCAAAAATTCACTGTAAAACAGGCCAACTGGACTTTTTCTTTTTTTACTGCCAACATGATAACCTTGACAGTTTTCTATTTTCTTTCTCCCTTTTGTCCCCATTGTAAGTCATGCAACAATGCATGGCAATTCGACCCAAGCGCCAGGAGCTGCTTGGACACTGGGAACACATTTGTTTTAAGGGAGTTGCAGGAGATAGAGAAATAGAAGAGAGAGAGATAGAGATAGAGATAGAGATAGGGAGAGAGAGAGAGAGAGAGAGAGAGATAGAGATAGAGATAGAGATAGAGATAGAGATAGAGATAGGGATAGAGATAGTTAGAGAGAGAGAGAGAGAGAGAGAGAGAGAGAGAGAGAGAGAGAGAGAGAGAGAGAGAGAGAGAGAGAGAGAGAGAGAGAGAGTTTAAAATTCATGTATGGACCAAATAAAGAAGAACCCTATCATAGACAATTTTCTCTTTCACAAGGGAAGTTCAGACTGAAAATATTTATATCAAAACAACAGCTGCCTTCCATCTCCTGTAAACTTAGTCAACCACACACCTTCCTCCCCTTGAAGAAATATATAGTGGTTTCATATGGTTTCATATGATGCACTCACAAACAAAAGTAGTAGTTGCGTACAGTACATCCATGTGAGACCCCATATATGTCCCTGTTTTGTATCTTATGAAAAACATTTCAGCATATTGAAATCAGAAACCAGCTACAACAGTGACCACAAGCACTATTCCTTACTAAAACTGCATTAAAAGGAAGAGATGGGACCCAAAATACCCACCTTTGAAGTAAACTAATATATCCTCAACCTGAGGCAAAACAACAAGATGATGGATATAAAACTGTGAACCAAAGGCATCATTTTAAAGCAATTTGTGTTTTTGCAATGACTCCCTGCCTGCCAGGGCCAGACATTTATGGAAGCTTGGGGCCCAGATGGTCTTAGAATTTAATAAAGGGCTATTAAGACGAACTCATATGATAGGGTAACTAATATTTTTCAATAACCTTGACAGTCAAAACAAATATCGACTTATAGGCAAGTAACGTTGCTTCAATACTTAAATACTTTTAAAGATCAAATGAAAAAATATGCCCTAATATATTATCCTGGTCCTTGTTGCATACAAGGCATCAAGTAGATTTTTTAGACTACAAATATCCAAAACTCTTTAACTAATTTCAACCATGCATAAACATAAAGGTAGCAAGACTGAGGATGTACTTTGATATTCTCTTATGGCCTGAAGGGAATAATCCACCACTAACGTTCCCTCATTTCACCATTTTTCAGGTTGGAGCTCTCAAGGTGCTTGCCCTGTAAGGCAGATAAATGGAATGCACTCGGAGCACAAAAGCATTTAACAAACCCTTTGGCAGCAATAAGAAAAGGGCACCTTTCATTGCTAAAAACAAATCCAGATCAGCCCCTAAGAGATGCTATTGACATTACTAGTCAAAGTTCCTCAGGCAGGTCTTTTCCAATCATGGTCATCATTAGTCATTAACCGGAAAACTAGTGAAGTAGAAGACTTTGCAGACTTGCAGTAAAGCAACATTAAAAAAAAGACTCAGAAAGGCCAGGTCATAGGAGCTCTAAGAGGAATCAGCAGAAATAACGTGACAACAGGAAAACCTCTCTTTGAAACTTCTAATAATTACCAATAAGTGTGTACTGGACATATTTATTAACCATGTAAATAATGATAATAACGCATTAATATGTAAAGTTTATAATAGGTCAAGTTTATGCCAAGCTTAAGGAAGCCTATTATCAAATAGATATTACTGTCCATCAAAATGTGTTGGTCACCAAGTAATACATCTGCCAGGCTTATTACTCTCATAAACTTATGTCCTGTAATAGCTAATACAATAATCCTTCTGGGGACATCGACTATACATCTATCTATAACTACACCATATCTACTTAGATCTCCCTAACTTACAATTTTAGTTGTGACGAATAGATGTATCATATAAAAGTGTTCCTACATACATTTTAGCCATTGCTGCAATGTCCTATGAAGAACGGTTTACGTTTCCACAATCTATTATTACAGAGATACTGCAAACACAGAGAATAGATTATCAAAGTGATTCATCTTTGTTAAGACTCACACTGGAAACCGGCAGAAGGCAAAAAGTGTGACAGAACCGCAATTTAAGGGCATTATTTAGGGCATAAAGATTAGAGGAAGACTTATCACCTATTTCAGGGATCCTCACCTTGACCAGAGTTCAGACAGAGGTAATAATAATAATCGTTCAGTTTGGTTAGCTATACCTTATCGTAAGCAAGTGAAGTTTATATCTTCAAAACCGGGGATGGCAAACCTATCAGGACATAAACAATTCATGTTGTTGGTGCTGTAAAATCACCATAGTGCTCTCAGGTTGATGTAGCTTTCTGTCATTTCAGTTCTTGTATAAAACGACAGGCAAGGAAGAGGGATAATGTGGGGTGGGGGGAGAATATAAAACAAAAGGTACTGTTGAGGTGGACATCAGACCTCTGAGGCACCACAGTCAGAGTGGTATGGATACCATCAAATAAAATGACCCATAATTATCAAGACTATGTGCAGATGTACTCAATGCCTTGTTATTCCATACACAAAAGACTCAAGGCACAACTTTGCTTCAGCCTGTGCAATAACCTCTGATGGATCATTATATATACAACCTCTGCTGAAATGGGTGTTTGTGTTCAGGTAAAGTGCGTATACAGAACCACTTTTCCTTTTTTCTATAATAAGCAAGACAGATAGAGGGACTGGAAGGATTATGTGGGAGCAAAGTAGTACACTGTAGGTGTTTCGGAGCATCAAGGAATCATTTCTAGACTGAAATATCCATAAGTATGATGTACCAAAAGTGTTTGGATCTGTCAATGAACAGAATAATGTACCAAACGTTTCATCATGGGAAACTATGCACCTGCTAATTTAATCTTTTTAGGTAAGATTTTATAATACGGTAAACAACAATGCAAGTAGCCGCCAGGGAATTAATGAGGAGCTAACTGTTAGTGAACCATTAATCATTAAGTTACTCTTTATCAAATTGTATAATGTAGTAATTCATGATTATTTATTTGGTGATAAAGAAATAGGTGAGGAAATGATTCAAGAGGGATTTCAGTATTGTTTTATTAATATGCATTTCCTTCATAATTCCAAAGGAATGTGGAGAAACTACTGAGGACAAAACAGACTCTTCTAACCGGTTTTACCACTTTCATGAGTCGTTCCTCAGCTCTAACTCTCAGCTGCTTAACAGCACAAAAAGAATAACGACTACTATGTTATTACTTTGATGAACTTTGTGAACAGATAGGATGTTTGATAATAACTAATAAGATGTTTTAACATGTTTTTTCACCAGGTCGTGCCAATCACTGGTCAGCCCTCATCGGTGCCTCCCACTCTAAGAATTATGTGCTGTGGGAATACGGTGGCTTTTCTAGTGATGGAGTTAAACAGGTTGCTGAGCTGGGATCCCCCGTCAAAATGGAGGAGGAGATCAGACAAAAGGTAGGACTCCAGCAGTGGGAGATGACTGAATGTTCTGAATTAATTACATTGGGAAAGGTCCACAAAAAAATGTCAAGATATACAGGCAGTGTAACTTACAAATGCATATGCGTGGGGAATATTTTCCTTTACTAAACCAATAAGAAATTAGTTGAATAACGCAGCAGTGGCCCCAGAGTCATCTCGAGTGTGTGCACACCTGAGTTAAGCAGTGGATGAGTTGCTTTGACATCGTTGTCCAGATTGATTAGTGCTTCAAAGCATCTATTCTATTCTTAGCCTGCCTCTACTTCTACTGTGCACAAAGGATCTGGGTTGTACCACTGTAAGACTTTGTTTGGATGATAAAAGATAAGGTTAAAAGTACATATCACTTTCTCGTGTGTCATTATATGAGGCCAATTATACATCTAATACCTAAAAAGGCTCAGTATTCTAGTCTTGCATATCAGTTCATTTTTGATCAGACGTGACATGACCCTCTTGATGCTCATGAGGTGCTTTGGAACTAGCATCCACAGGAAGTAGCTAGAAGTAGTCATTTCCCCTTATTAACTGTGTACCTTACTTAATTAGTAATCGATTCCAACTATTTTGAGCTACGTCTTCTCTACTGTGCCCAAGGGAAATTTTCCCTCTCACTTGCACTTTTTTACCTCCTTTCCCAGCTATCACGATACTCCGCATCTTAGGTTGTTATTTTTACACATACATCGTGAACTCCACTCCTCATGTTCATTCTCCATCCTTTGCGACAAAGAACATTGTTATTTTTACAAACAGCACAGAGTTTTTCCTTCTTCTCCATGACTGCCTCTCTCACGCTCAGAATGACCCATGCTGGCAGAACAGATGGTCCTGCAGAGTGCTTATTGCAGGCTAATATTGAAGACCTGGAGTCACAGCAGATAATGAGTGCATAGTGTGAGCAATGGGGTCTCTGTGTCATTGCTGCCTTCCCACTGCTAATACAGCACTCTCTTTTGTTGTATTATTCTCATCTTTCTGCCTGGATCATCAGAAGTGGTAGCTCTAAGATTAGAAGTGAGAGTGAAGTGGAACTGGATTTGATTGACCAGATTGTCAGATGAGTGCGCTGAAAAAATACCAAATTTGTTAGTCATTAGTGATTGAATGTTGCTCTGTTCGCAGTCAACTAATAATTATTTCTGGAGCACACAAATGATAATAAATTTACTCACACAATTGATTATATGTTCCTACCCAAAGATTCAGTAGCATAAACCAAGGGCCAACCCTCTTGCTTTCTATAGGTTGGTTGAAAATGAGGTACAAGATAAACAACAGTTCTATTGTATCATATATCAACAATTGAAATGTTGTTTGTTACAGAAGGAAGTGAGGCATTTTACTCAGCACCTGCAATCATATCATCACCAGATGTGATGTGGCTCAATGTGTGATTGTAGAGAATAATTGCTCAATATTGAAGTGCCAGACACATGAATAGAGGCTGATGATTACGCAGGCGATCGATACAAACCCTGATTAGTCTGATACTAGTAAGCTTCATGCTATTCTTCGGTGCCTGAATAAAGTCAATGAGAAATCAGCCTTTTTCAGACTCTGAGCACGGCTTCAGTAGAACCATTTATAGCTGTTTGTTGCCAATGAGTGTTTTTTTAGAGGACATAGAATATCAACAGACGTTAAATAGGGTTGGCCATATGGAGACAATCATACATACAAATATTGTTGACTTACCTTATAAGCAACATTGCTACTACATGCTAGGTTTGGCACTTTCCCAACATATCTACACCATGATATTTTTTGAACATCGGTACTGTGAACATGATGACAAAGTCTGTAAATAAATTAAAATATCTGCTTGGTAAAAACTGTTGGGTATGTCCGAAAAAGGACATCACTACAAAACCAGTAAAAGACACATTTTTCACATCCAAAATCTAAGATAGTAGTCACTAGTCACCAGTCCCAAATGACAATATCAATATCATATCAAAATATCGCCGAGCCTTAGCGTTCTGTGATTGCTCTGAGATTTGTCGTGTCATTTTGCCTAAACATGACATGAAGTTGTTAATACTAGGTGTTTGATACCTGTATCTAAGAAATCTTTTGTTTCCTTGGACAACTATCTCACACATTTAGTGTATTCACCTTCATACAACTTAGACAACATAGTCTGTCAATGCCCTTGAGGTTAAGGAGGCTGGGTACATTCTTTTGAGCCATGCAGTGCTTCATGGTAAACGCTGACACAAACAGAAAGCTGATTCTCTTTTGTGTCAGGTGGGGCGTCAGGGGGAGCAGCTACCGTTGAATTCAAAATTGATATTCATACCCAGGCTCCACTCCAGCCAAGGGGGTGAACTGATCACAGTGTTCATACAAAGTTTCATTTGCAGAGCCAAGCAGGCATGCAGGCTGTGCAAACATGTGTCCAAACACACATACATAGAGCCCTCTTTATCTTGCTCATGTCAATTCAGAGTGTGATGGCTTTATTTTACATCTGAGTTTGTTACCCATTCAGATCTTGGACAAGAGAGTGCTGCACAATGTGTATTGCTGTTACTCCTCATCAGATGTGTGGTGCATGTTCCTGACCTCTGGACATATATACATCTCTCAAACCATAGCTTTATTAAACTGCAAAACTACACTGGACCGTGGCAAAAGGCTTATTCTTAAAACTTCCTTTGAAAAAACAGTTTTTTGCTGACTTTAATTTGTCCTTCCCATAGAAGCATGCTGTTTGGCCCACTCATTTCAGTCCTTACTATGTGACTGGCGGGTAATAAAAAATATGATTGCATGTCAAAAAAAGCCCACACAGTCTCAGCAACCCTGCACCAAACACAAGCAATCATGACACCATGCCACTCATCACACTGAAAGGGCCTGAGATTACACCGTAAGTGTGACCATTACCACCCTTTTAAGAATTCATATATTCAAATGAACAGAACACATTTACAGGGCAGTAGACGAAAGGGCCCATTGATTTGATTTATGATGGCTTTCCACAAGAGATGCAGATCAAATGTGTATAGTTTGGAGTCCCTCTTTTAGAAAGGATATTTGGTTAAACAGTTGATTAGGTATGAGGTTTAGTGCACAGTATTTTGAGTAGGTGAGTTACTGAATGTAATGGGGTATCCATTCTTCACAATACTGTTCAATTTGCCAAGTACAAATGCTCTTATCAGAGGACTTGGCAGCACAGGGATTCAGCCTGGGTGCGTTGTTGTTGTCCCTCCTTTCATGTCTGAGGTGATTTGTATATGCATTCAGTCATTACAGAAGCTCAGTGTGTCGCTAATGAGAAGTTTTAATGAGACTCTCTCCATGGACCAGCGACCAGGGCCAAGGCCTCGGACGGATTATGAAATCTTCTATTTCCTCTTGCAGCGTGGGGCGTTTTTCATTATTGCACAGTACGGACGCTCACGCAATCCTCTATTATGCTGAATTACACAGCTGGGCTACAGAGGAGGGACAACACAACTCAGGCTAAAATAGACATTACAGAAAAATGACAGGAAATGAAGATCTATGTCACTTGATGCAGCTGCGGTCCTTATTATATTGTTTAGCATCTATTGTTGTTTTTACAAGGACCCATGTGCAAATGATACTTCTGGATCATTCAAGTGTTCCAGGCACACCCATATATTCCTTTTTTTATGTAAGGAGACATGCAGGATATTTCTGAACATGAAAGATTTGAATGTGTTTTGCTACATATTTATCACAGTCAAATCGGCATCTGGGCGAAAGCTTTCTCACAGCCTGCGAGGAGCTTTAAAGATGACTTGCACATCCAGTTTTCATGATGAGCAAAAGAAGAACAAGTATTATTGAAAATGACAGCTCTTTGTTATTATTTCTCCCTCTGCTCCTCTCTCTTTGCACTTTACAAGGATTGAGATGATAATTTTGCTTTTGAGTTTTTGTGAGTAACAGTAAAGTCTGCCGTCTGTTAGTGGGAGGCCTGAAGTCAGGAGCGTGGGCAGAGAATAATAGATGTGCAGGGTCCTTTGGGTTTTTGACTCTCTCTGAATGAGCAGGTGAGTATACCTGTATATGTTTCTATTTGTACACAACCACTTTTCACTGCACATACATCTATATTCCCCCTGTGTCTTTTGGCACATTTTTAATTATCTCTTGTATTAGAATTGACCGGCCATACATCTTATCAGAGTTTCTTATGTCTGGAGAAAATATATTCTACTCTGAGATTGTGTGTGTTCAAGTGAAGGATGAAGTGAAATAATACTGGTTTATTTTATCATACCAATCACCTGCTTTAAGAATGTGAACCTGTTTCATGCAGCTGGGTTTTTTGGTGAACAGCACAATTAACTTGGGTCCAGTTATTTCCTAGCATCATTACGTTTTTTCACGTCTTTTTGAGATCCAATCTCTCATCAAACAACGACAGATGAAACAGGTATTCACCTTGATGCCATTCAGAATTGGTCTTTCAACCCCCCCTTTTGATTCATTCCTTGGCCCACTAATTATCTTGTGGCTGGGCTTACTGTATAGCAGCACATGTGGAGAGTGTGTTTGAAACATCAATGAAATTCTCCCACTTTTATCTTGCATGAAGGGGTGTCACTCATGATAACTTATTATGAAAAAACTCCCAAGAGAGTTTTAGTATTAGTGAGACAATATACTGATACCTTAACACCCTCATTGTGCTGCATTTAAGTGGTTTTCCAGTATGACAAGTAGCTTACTGAAAAGGGTCAAGCTGTTTATGGGCAGGGGGTAAACGCTCTTAAGATTCACAGTGGGTCAGATGTTTTCCTCTTGAGTGCGTGTGAGCTTAATCCTTTCTCGGCCATGTTACGATATTTTAAGTCATGGAGTATGGGAACTTGTTTACCTCATCTTTACCGGGGGTGTAATCATCTTAAAAAGTAATGTGGATTAAATTGCAAATCTTGTATTAATCTTTAAATAATGGTACAAATGTACTTTTTCAGAATTTTACAATCATCATAATATTTGTCTAATATTAGGATTTTTTAAAATGTAAGCAAAATGCTAATACCACCCTGTGTACACCACACAGAGGCAGAATATGATCATATCATTTTAGCTACAGCCTCATTTTCTACCTTTCTGTGTATCTTCACTCTCTTCTCCCTATTCGTAATACCATTTGAAATGTCTTCGTATCCCTTTGGATCTTACTACGCGCATGCTACTGCATGAGGTCAGGTTTGCCACATGGGGATAGCAATTAGCTCTATGCAGGCCTCCCAGTGGGTGAGGTCCTGATCCCACATCTGTACCTAGCCTTGTAAAGCCATGATGCGCCATGCCAAACCTCAGTGGGAATAAGAGCCCCATGGCTTCTTCTGCCTTGCTTCAGCACTCATATGCACATTATGATTCGTGGGTATCTTTTTGGATGTCTGTTTGAAGAAGAAGCAAATACCCAAGTTTAAGACAATGTAATTCTTTAATTTAAATTGGCAGTTTTCCCTTGGCCTGTCAAGTCAGCTTTATGAGCTCAGCAGAGATATTCCTGTTTGGAAAAACAAAGCTCTCAAAAACCCTTAATGCCTGCTTTGGTTCCCAGGACTGTTATTATGATTGCTGAAATTGAGCAGTATTGCCCGAGGCAAGCTCATCATGAAATACATTTGGGTAGAGCTAGCCAATGTGTGCCTTGGTTAGAGCCTGTGTAACTTTTAGTGCACATGCACATACTTTGTGTTCATTATTTTCTCATTATTGAGGAAATGTGGTAATTTAAAAAAGAGGTGTGTAGATACTAAAAGCGTCATTGCAGGTTTTAGATGGTACTGTATGTGTTTTGGTATTATTTGTTTGCCTATTCATGCATGTGCATGTTTACTCCCTTTTTGTGTTGTGGTGTGTTTATGGCCCTTCATTTTGACTAAACCAGTCCTTAGTGCAGTCCTGACTCAGGACTTAAAGCTTCACACACAGTCAAAGGGAAAAGCTGGATTATTCTGAAACCTCAGACACCTCGGCGGGGGGCAGCTTTGATAGAACCATCCCAGTGTCCAGAGACAGTTACAGAGTAGTAGCAGGTAAAGGAGTGCAGACTGGACACTGCTCCAGTCTTCAGTGTTTAGTGCATTGCATTCACAGATTATATACTTGCCTTGTTTTTCTTATTTGGTAGTGTCAGAACTTTTCTCTGAATATTTGTCAGTTCCTGTAAGTGTTAGATGAGACAGTTTAGTGAAATTCTAATTTATGCTAAATATTGGGCTGTTTTCAGTTTGTATCTGTTGTCTCCAAGGGAAATATTCCTCTTTTCTGAGTTATTATCAAGGATATTGAAGCATCTCTTGTGGTGTTTCATGTGTTTACCTTTTCATATGTATTATTTATGGTTGGAGTTATTCTATTTATTTATTTTTGAATTTCACTTTAGATTTCACACTTGTTATGTCACTGTGCTGATAGTGTCGAAACTGCTCTAGCGTGCAATCACAAAGAATGTGGAGTGGTGGCCACATATGTATTAGAATGAACTTATAGTACATATGCAGAATTATCACTTGCAGTGCTTTAGTGGAGCAGATATGAAGATGCCGGAGTGGTGCACATAGTGCGGACATGGTTAAAGAAAGCTATGTATGAACCCATCTGCCTTTCACATGCTTCCTCAACTGTAAACAGGTTGTGTTGATTAAGGACTCATTATATTTATATTCCATCTGTTTTAATCTGTAGCCACAGTGATTAACATTTAGCAAAACATTACACAAATACTCCTAAATGTATTCACAGTGGCAACTCTTTAGAGGTCACAGCGACAGCTGAAGTGCTGATCTCCTAAATGAGGTTTTGGGATATGGACTAGAGACCTTCCTTATCTTCTTTAGGGCTTTCATAAGATCAAGGCCAGCTCAATACATAACACACTCCTTATAAACCTTTGTGATCTTTTATTCATGAGGTGGCCTCGACAAATCTGCTTCCGGTACCTGATATGTTGTCCCTTTGTAAATGAGACCATGGCTTTGAGGCCCCCGATTCAGTGCAATCTCCATATCATTTGGTAGGTTGGGGACCTGGAGTCTGTCTTCCTAGGCATGGGTCGAACATAGGAAGGAGAAAGAATGTGAGTGACAGTAAAGGACATAGCAGAGCATCCAGAAACAACCATATAAATATTTTCCAGAAATCCAATACAAATGTAATAGAGTTGTATAAGTTTTCTCTTAAATTTAGTTTGATAAATATTCGTAAGCACCATCCAACCAACCTTTCTATTGTCTATTGTAAACAGTTTAATCATGTGTTACTATCACCATTATTCTACAATAGCTTTTCACAAGAGCCGGGAAGAATGATTTATTATCCAGAAACACTGTTTTTGTCCCGCTACAGCTTTTGCTAATTCCAGGTTATTGCTTATTCCATTACTTTGAGTGCAGCATCTGTCATTTTTAATGTTGCATTATTTTGCCTCAAATGCATTGAAAAGCTCATTAGTCTCCCCTCTCTCTGTATGAGCACCCAAACACTAATAATAGTTACTCTGTGGGTATGATTCTTCCCTGCTTCTAGAAAGAACTCACAAAAACAAGACATTTATGTTATCAGCTTAGGCTGGCTTCATATTGGATGATGGACTTTAAGGAGCAGTGACGCCGGTATGTGGTTAATTGTATTGTACAGAAAGTTTGACATTATAAATACAGCTTTGTGGTTTCTGTTTAAAATGTTTGTATAGTGTAGGTACCAGCTTCAGCATCCAAAGCACCTTATTCCCAAGCACATACAGTCCTTTGAAGATACTTGCAGGATTCTTGCTGTTTTGAATTCTTATTATCATGGTTGGATGCAAATATTGGATAAGAGCGTCAGTTAAACTAAATGTGATGTAATATTGATACTGCCTACAACTGCAATCACCCACCATTTAGGGACAGTGTTTTGGGTAAACTTACACATCTTTTACTCATTTGAAAACCTAATATACCTTTAAGGTTGGATTATGTTTCTGATTAAATATTAAATGCTTCCATAGATGTCATTTCTCCTAAACATCCATAAACTACAGCATAGTTCCTATATGGTAAATGACGTAACATTGTATATTCTACAGAGAGATATAGCTCTTACCGTTGCTGTACTCCTGCACACTGTATGCAGAGTAATGTTCTGCCTTTAGCATTTGTTTTTGTTTTGATATTTCCCCTTGGAGGTAATGCTGAGTTAATGTCTCTGGTGAGTTTTGGACTGAATTATGTATTCTGGTGCATAGCAGTTCGTGATGCAGTGCTTTAATAAGGATGTATAAGTGTCTGTGATGATATAAATGCATGAATGGATTATGAATGGCTTTAATTTGAAAACCAAGCCTGAGTTGGTAGAATAGTTTTTTTCTTACCAGCGGTGGGCAGTTTCAGGATCATCACCCACTCTGCAGTGCAGTACATCTAGCCTCAATGGCCAATGACCTCCTTACAGGGCAAGGATTCTGAAAGTAAGAATGAAAGTTAGCAAAACGGAAGGAAAGCTTAGAGAGCGACAGACGGCCTGAACTGGGTCATCAAAGGCAGTTACCTCAATTCATCTCTAATAATATCCCTTCGCCCTGGGCCCAGGTCTGCTGGAGTTGCTTGTATAATGGCTCCGGCTGCTTGATGAATGAGTGTGCCAGGCAGCACTATAGGCTTCCAGACTGTGCTGTATGGCTCAGAGATTGCCACCGAGGACAACCACGGTCAGCAAATCAATTCACAGCTCTCCAGAGAAGCAATCGGCGCTTACAAACTCATCTGCCTTTAAGACCGGACGATTCCCATGTCGCTGCGTTTCCCCGTGAGCCCGCGGGATGTTCTTCTATCTTGTTTTGAGCATGATAGGTGTGACTGAAGTGACTTCACCTATACAGTATCTGAACTGCAGTTTATTCTGCAGGGCAGGATATGGGTATGTCAGTAGAGATTTAATTAACACCTGAAGGCTGTGTAAGCCTTAACACTGAGCACTGATAACAGCCAGCTTGCATCCCATTGGAATTTCAAAGCAATTTTTTATGTCTATTAATAGTTTGGAGTACGTGCTGGGACAGGCAGATCAGATACTCCTGGGCAGAACTTTGATTACAACATCAGAGGAGCTTCTATCTCACCGAGGGAAAAGGCTCCTTTAGACCAGCTCTTAATTTCATGTAATTGTGGTGGGGGAATAGTTTGACCAGTTTGAATACAGAATGATGCATTCTGCTCTCTTTGGGCTCAGCTAAATCTTTCTGACACAAAGATAAATACAAACAAAGACAATCAAAAAAATACTAAACAAAGCACATGGATGTCTTATCTATGATTAACTCTGTACTTTCCAATAATATTAATGAGGAATATCGAAGGTATTTGCATGTTAATTAGCATTGATGATATATTAAGTATGATGATTATACAAAAGAAGTGCTGGGACTTATATTCCAAAGGAACTGGAACAGTCACAAGCTCCAACTGTTTCTGCTTCATGTGGATACGCTCTTGCTGTTGCAGTGAGTGAAGGGATGTTACCTCTCTCTGCTGGAAATAGCCATTACTATCATTTATCTTTGGAAACTGTGTAAATTATTTTGGCAGTTTCAAAAGCCTTCTCTTCCCTGTTTTGGCTTGAGTGTCAGAGTGACTTTGTTGGCATTAAAGAGGCTTATACGGTTTAATTTGCATTGGGAACCCAGCAATCCGTCCTAACTCGTTTGTTTTGTTGGGCAAGACCATCGGCATCATCGTTACTCTAGGATCTATCTTGGGTCCCGGGGGCATTGGTCTTGAAAACACAAACATTGGCATTAAACAGTCATTAAAGTGCAAATGAAAGACAGCAGTGAAGCAGACATCCTCAATCCAACACAGCATGGAAGTCACGAAAACTCCTTTGATTTGTAATCAGTTCATTTATTATTCACAGTTTAACAGGTGAATGCGTGTTGGAATAAATGATGTGACATCGCTTTTTGTTTTCAAGTGACAGATTTGCAGTGGCAGCCTTTGGCAGGGTGGTGTGTTCACTTTGGAAAGGTTAAGATGGATCAGAAACTATTTCCTTCACCAGAGATTTATTGAGTCGTTCTGAACGCTGTGTAATTTTGGGAACCAATGTTTGAGCTCTTGCTGGAATACCTTAGTGTTTTTAATTGTTTGTCTTTTCTTTTAAGGTCTTTCACAGCATGCTATTGTTGAAAGTCTTATGAACCTTATTGGGATTTGTATCTTCATAAATATTCTTGCTAATCCTCATAAAGAAAGTATATGCCGGGTATTTACAGGTCTGCAATTGTACTGATCCAAATCACAGTTTTTTGAAGTTCTTTTTTAGTGCCTTGATGGTATCAAAAAGTTTGATTTTGTTTTTCAGCTAACAAATCTGTAACTGCTTTTATTGTTACTTTGCATCAATCTTACCAATGCTGTATCATCTGCCAATGTGGTAAGTGACGCCTGATAGTCATTTACCAAGAGCACAGAAACTTAGGGGGATAGAACATAGTTTTTTCCTCTATGTGTTTCTAGGAATGAAGGAGCATTTTTTACGTATTATATAGTATATGTCACACATGCTTGTTCTCCATTCAAATGTTTTGCCATATTTTTGTCCACATTTCCAGAAAATTGTCCAAAAAACCCCCACAAATAAAGTGAATTCCAATCCACTACTGATATTCAAATATAAGTATTTTAATTAATTCTTTAATTTGAGGGGTTTTAATTTGCAAACTCCACAGATGGATGATAATTGTCTGATAACACATTATTAATCTTTAGTGTTAGCTGGTTATTGATATTCATCTCCTAAAGCCTCTGCCTGGATTATTGGGTTTTAAAAGCAGATTAAATTCAGCAAACAGGATGTGTGGTTTCAAGGTGTTTATAAACCAGGTCCAGTAACGTACTGACACATTATCTTTTCCATCACAACATCCTCACATTAAATATATTTTCCCTTAACACTTTGTGATAATGTATGTAAGTCGACTCTTATAAACCACTGAGCAAACGATCCTTACAGTCTGCATGGATACCTGCATTGAAAATGTAGGTTTCAATCTATTTAGTGGTTCCTTTCACTGTTTTTTATTGGGTTTATTTATGGTTATCAATACCCCACAAAAAAAACCCATTAACTTTCCCTTGGCTCTGGTCTTTATCTTGCGAAATCTATAGTCACATAATTTTGTTCAGCTTTAATGTAAAATCAATGTTTCCACCTCAAATCCCCATCTAATATATAATCTTCAGTCATTCTTTGACACTATTTTGTAGTGTTTTTGCAAACACAAATATATCACTATCATAACACAATTCCTGTATTTTATTGCATTACACCATTTTTTTATTTCAAGTAAACATTTTGTTCAGTGAAGCAGCTTTTGTTGGCTTATTCTGTAGAGTTAAAGCACATGGACTTCTGTATGACTGCCTTCCCGTCCATATTCAAATTAAACCATTACAAATGTCAGTGGAGCAAGCAAGCAATATTAAACCATATTAACACCGTGACTCTGTTCCTAACAATTTCCTATTTGCGACAATGCCAGTTTAAATGCCGTTTCTTGCCTAACAGGGAATTACAAATGCTAAATCAAGCATTGCAAATGAAGGTTCACTGCGCTTGTCAGGACTAGATCGAAATTATTCATGCAATATGATATCTTTTCCCTCCAAGATGAGAGAGTATGTCATCTGCACCGCATGATGTGTCTTCTCTAATAGATTCAAGCAGTCCTCTGTTCTGGAAATGAATCGCTGATCTTTTTACAATAATCTTCTTTCAAAACATAAGCGGGGTTGTTTGATTGAGCAAACATAATAAAAATGTAAAAACATATTCAAGAGTGACCTAAACAAACTAACTTCCAGGACTCACTGGTGGGAAAGAATCCATATACCGTGTGTCCGCCGTATTACCTTGAGTCTCATACTGGGAGGCTTTAAGCCAATCATATGAACTTTATGTATACTTACATCCACCATAAAAAGAAGAATGTTCCATTGTTGTAGAAATATTATACACTGCCCGGCCCAAATAAAGGTCACAAACCTGTGGGGGGCAGTGCTATGATCTGGGCTGGCTGCAGTGGGTCTGGTCTAGGTTCAGCAACGTTATGTGCCCAAAGAATGAGGTTAGCTGACTCCCTGAATATACTGAATGACCAGGTTATTCCATCAATGGGTTTTTTCTTCCCTGATGGCACGGGCATGTTCCAAGATGACAATGCCAGGATCCATCGGGCTCAAATTGTGAAAGAGTGGTTCAGGGAGCATGAGACATCATTTTCACACATGGATTGGCCACCGCAGAGTCCAGACCTGAACCCGATTGAGAATCTTTGGGATGTGCTGGAGAAGACTTTGCGCAGTGGTCGAATCTCCCGTCATCAATGCAAGATTTTGGCGAAAAATTAATGGAAGACAGAAATAAATGTTGTGACATTGCAGAAGCTTGTGGAAACGATGCCACAGCGAATGCATGCCATAATCAAAGCTAAAGGCGGTCCAACAAATATTAGAGTGTGTGACCTTTTTTTGGCCAAGCAGTGTATGTGATCCAGCTAATCTCAACGAAAAGTCCAGATAAAAGTTAACAAAAAGGAATTTAAATCATATTTTTTACGACCTTGAGGTCATAATATTTAGCTTCCTCGAATGACAGCTTTGTTTTTGTGTGTAGCTGCAGGCTTAGTGACACATGTTTCAATCTGCATTTAATAAGGGTTAATTTATTACTGAATTATTTAGTCCTGAATAACTCAGAGTCATTTGCACTTTACACACATATTACTCAGGCACAGTATTTTGCACTTAGTAAGTCTAACACTTACTGTCAGGTTTTGTTTTTTTCAGTCAATAGCTGTACTCCCACACACCAGCAGGTCACAATGTTTTTTCTGTCAGAGGTTTTTCTTTGTCAAAGATTCCATGACATTTGTAGTATGACATGGCTTTTACTGTGGATGCATCTTTCTTCAAAAACACTATGTTCTTTGTAGCTGACATGTGTAATCTTTTATGTGCTATTGCTGTTTTCTTATGCTATCATTGCACTTTTTTTGCCTTGCAGCTTTATTTTTCCTTCCTTTTCTACCTCCTTTCTATTTGTAAAGTGTCAATAGTCATATAAAACTAATTTGAGGGCTGCTTTGTGACCAGAATCTGATATGACTGTTAGAGAGGATAGTGACCTTTAGAGTAGAGGGTCTCCAATGAGTTAGCAAAGATGTTAGTTGAATAATGGTGTTGTACAACATGCACTTGGATGAATTTGTCTGCAGTGCACAACTACAGGGGTTCATTTAATCTGAGGCCTGCCATCTTCGAAACTCTCAGCAAGAACATCTTACACGTGCATGTCAGTGACTGCATTTCTCAGTACTTGTGATCAATATACCATCCTTGCTCTTCTCATGACTGAATGATTTCCGCCTTCAGACTTTAAGACAAATCAGTCTCTCAGCTGGCCTTGTTTTCTCTCAACAATGGCATATAAAACTAACTGTGCTCTTGAGATAATTGCATTCTTCTCTACCAGGTTGATACTCCTCTCCAGGGAGGTTAGCTCGATCATCCTCTCAGGCAAAAATATAGAAATAGAAAGATGTGGCTTGATAGTGTAATTCAGAATGGCACCCTCAACATTTTTTTGCCTTTTAGTAATTCCAATGATCAAACTAGACTTATGACACTAATGACTCTCTAAGAAGACAAATGCACGAAAGAAGTAGTTTGCTGCCTAAGGCCCTCGTTTCTTTAATGGTCCACTCTTCTCCTGTCTGTCAATGCTGTCTTATCTAAACTACCAGTGTCCATCAACGGCACATTAAGAAATACTACAAAAATACAATTATGGCATTATCTGTCATTTTTGAACATGAGAATTGCTAATAAAAACAAATGATTAATTTTTCACACTTTTATGTGCTACAGCGGATGCAGGAGATATATGCAAAGCACATTTACACACACATATCAAGTGAGAAAGCGCAAGATGTTGAAGAAGATGTGAATGTATGCAACGATAATTATTTGGGGGAACAGCCTCCCTGAATATCAAACAGAGGCAGGTTAAAATACACCGGTGTAGTCGAAAGATAAGCAATAACACATTTATGTTGTGGACCTCTTTAGTCACCCCGGACCAAAATGTAGTAACTAAATAAATTCATAACAAGCAGGCCAAAATATGATCAAACTACGACACCTACATCTCCACAACAACCTAAGTATTCTTACTTTTAGCTGCAGATGGCAGAGTGCACTCCTTTTTGTTGCACCATTCTCTCTTAGTATTCCCTGTACTTCCTCACATAGTGTGTATTCAGAAAAGCTTTCTTGTGCAGTCAGAACTGATTTCAACCTATAGATCTGCTGAAACAATTCTTGGTATTCATGGTTTTAAAAGAGAAATAAGGGGAACAATGTTTTTTTTTCTTCTTTTTCTAAATATCTCCTAAATAGCATTTCCAAAAATATAATTAAACCAATATATAAGTGAGTTTATGCTGTATCTGTCATTGAATTGTCAGCAATACATGATGATGCAACACAATACCTTCTTGCTGTTTGCTAGGATAATGTCATCTCTGGTTATTGCCTCACTTGCAAATATGGTTGATATGAGCCTATTTGCCTGACAGCAACCATCTTCTGTGATCTTCTGCAGTAATTGATAGCAGACAAAGTGCTCTGCGTCGATATCAGTACTTCTCCACATAGATGTGCAGAATCCCTTACACTGTATGACCAGGTTGGCATTTGAAAGCCAATTAATGCATGAGCATGCATACAGTATAATCTCGCAACCCTGTCAATGCAAGGCGCTGATCAACATGTACACAGCCACAAATCCCACGGATCCAATGGAAATGCATACACTCACATTGCTTAATATGCATACTGACAATAATATATCCCCCATGCTTTTTTTTCCAAACCAGCACCTGTGTTAAAGACAACACAACACGTGTCAGTGTTTTTGAGTTTATTTCTGGTGAGGCTCTGATAACAACTGAGGAATGACACATTGCATACATAGTCATTTCCTAACAATAGCATTGCAAAAGCAATAACGGTAATTCCTCCTACACCATTGTTCTATTTGGGATGGGTATCAAGATACTTTGGACTCAAATTCAGGCTGAGTTTCTGTTGCAAAGGACTTCCATTTAGTTTACGATAACCATCTGATCAAAACCAGTGCCTCATACATGTAAGTAAATAACAGAAATAATGAATGCCAAGGCTATGGAACTTCTAGAAATAGTTTTGTGAGAAAAACGTTTCACTTTGTCCTGTAACGAACTTTCATGATGCATAAGTGTCAAGCAATGTATTCCCAGAGAAGCACAGGAGACTGGTACTGGAAGAAAAGGAAACAATGTGAGGGTTGCTAAGGTTTAAAATGCCAATGAGAGAACTTTTCACTACTTGGGTATTATCTTGTTGCCGCAGTATTCAAAGACTACACCCTGAGCCCGCCTTGAGCCAATTTCATGGCTGATCTCCTCACTGTGAGGGACTAAGACAGGGTTATTTTACCCCAGCAGGATAGACTTGGTCTCAGGGGTTCAGAGGTCTCAATGACAATGGCCTCCCTTCCAGCACATAGTGTCTCTATTTAAAAGGTCAAGAGCAAAATCAAATACCAATCAAGCAGAAGCCTCATTTTGCATAATACAATTAGCCCTAATGTAAATATTCATTCCAAACCATACCGGACCCATTCAGAATATTAATTGCTGAACTGCAGTGTTCAAGGTTAAAGCACATGAAAAATCAACAATTAAGAAACAAAATGAGTCCAAAGGTGGGCAGAAAGGGACAGTTCTTTGAACCATTGGGCTGGGTGGGAATGATAATTTATGATACAATCATAATATGTACAAAGAAAATTCAAGATGTTGAAAGACAGATCAATAACAATGTGATAGTTAAATGTAAATCATTGATGCAGTGCCCAGATGTAGGCACGGCTTGATCAGCTGTCACTCAGCGTAGATCAATTCCATGGGGATTTTTGATTGTTCGCTCTGTTCAAATAATATTAACTTATTTTGTTAACCAGACCTTTAATGAACAGATCCACCTCTTATATCCAGATCCGCAAAACTGCATTGTTGTTATCTGTTTTAGATCAGTCAAATAAGCAGCACGTCCTTACACAAGATTTCCAATATAGGGGCTGGTCAGCCCTGTAAAAGTCCTCTGCGAAGGTCTCTTGTATTCTCGCTCATGTCTCCTCAGAGAGCCCTCCTTGCTCCGCAGAGCAGAAATAATAGTATCGGCCTTCATGATGGTAGAAACATTGAGATTCAGACCAAAGACAAAGACTGACATGTAATGCTCTGGATCTTTGGGTATTATTAAAATCAACAATTATTCAAATCAAAATGATATACTTACAGTAATATGAAATTGTACACCTTTTATTTTTGTAGAAAATTGGTAAAAAGTGCTTGGAATAGCCAGAACCAGGGACATCTGATGTAGCCACTTAATACTATGTTGCTTGTCTAATTCAAGCCACATTCATGGGTAACATAATATAATTTTGCTTACTTTTACATACAATTGTGTTGTGTTAAATTTGGGACAATTATAGAAATATTGTACTTTAAATATTTTGCCACACAATACCCAGTTTATGAAGGTGACTTTTGGATTAAAAAAACTAAACCTACTGTATCAGGAGTAAATAACTTGCCTGACGTTGATAAATGTGCACTAGCTTCACTGGACTATAGGGAGATTACTTTGAGCAGATGTTGTGTTTAGGTACAGAATATTTTAATAAGTCACACTTTGTATTCTGTGATTTAAGCCCTGGTGTTTGTCCACATGGGCAGATGTGTCCGGCTGACAGTTATTAATGACACCGAGATTGTGATGGACAACCTGATGCATCAATACAATGATGAAAGAGAAAAACTGATTTGCATTCCTGGAAATCAAACAAATAATGGTGATTCCTAGCCAAATGACAAACAAGAATGTCAGAGGTATCATCTGACCGGAGTGCAAAACACAAGAGAAACAAATAACCATTTTAATGCATCATGCCTCAAGCACAGAGGCAGCACAAAACAAGTTTGAAGGAGCTTTATTCTAGTTGTGTCATTTGGTCGCTAAAACAAAGAATACATTAGTATTTAAATTAAACAATGAGGAATCAAAAGAAGATGTGACATGTGAAAGCAGTGAGAACTTGTGTGTGTTTTTATCAGTAATAGCTTGCCGTACTAAAGTATATATCTTGAAAATACACTTATTGAGCCTATCCCTATGACTCGCTGAGAGGTTGTCCCTTAGATGCCATCATACAGGATGCAACAGAATTATAGATTTGATTTTGCTTGATATTAAATTAGCAGAAGGAGATGACTACTGTGTGTGCCGGGCAGGAGAAGCAAGTAACAAGTTACATTGCTAATAGGGTTCCGCTTGAAACACATCCCTGTCATTAGAAGAAAATACACTCCATTTGAGCAGCAGAAGGTCTACTTACTCCTAATCTTTCAAACTCCATCCTTCTCTGCCTCCCTCTGACAAAAAGTAGGGAGTGGATTTAGAAATAATACTGTCAGTGGGAGGACTTTAATTACTGGTGTAAGATGTCCAATTAACAGCTAACCAAAATATGCTTCAGCTACTGTTCTGGGGAAAGTATGGTGGCCCCTATGTGCACAAAACATTTAATAAAACACATTTTGTAAGAAACAATATAATGTTTTTAAAATAGCTAAGTATGTTTTTCAAATGAAATTCTTCACATAGACATAGTCGTTTGCAAAAAGGAACATGGCTAATGGAATATATTATAATGTGCTTTACCTTCTTTTGTGGTTTTGAAATGAAGAGAAGATGCAGAAGTGTACAGTACCTCTCACAGTCTTCTTGCAGCACAATTACAGGTGCACTGGACAGAAAAAAGGAGTTACCTTTTGAAGTTAAGAAATTATGTACTTTGAAGCAATTCATTTGACAATTTTGGCTGTTGTGTACAAAACAGCTTATCTTTTGTCAGGGGAATCAGATGGTTTTATAAATCATATTGAAAGTGAATGTCAATTTCATCTATTGGATTAAGATATCAGTATGGCAGAAGTGAGTCACATAGGCAGTTGACAGCTTGTCAAATTGTTCCATGTGTGATTTGTTCTGCTCTCACTCAGACACCTGCGGCTTAATTTCTCTAATTTTTATGACATTCTTGTGCTAGGTGCTCTTTGTCACTCTTAAATAAACAGGCGGCAAGTTTATTCTATTTGTATATCTTGCATTTAATGGTGTAATTGCTTGAAGGAATGCAAGCCCAGTCACACTTGTTAATTGAGAAATGCATTCAGAGTCCAGGGATTCTGTTCCAAGGTAATGATGTGTTGCACACTTTGTCGTTAAGGAAAAAAAATGTCTGCACTACCAGTCATTAAACCCAAAAGCAAAGTTGTGCCAAGTGCCAAAAGTGATTTAATTTATGGCAGCATACTTTGATATTTATCTCTAATGGAAGGACTCTTCTTTGCTTGAGAGGGAAACAGCACAGCTATATGTGAGGGATGCACTTACTCGAAGGATACAAATTCAAACCCTTATAGAAGGAATCATCCAACAGAGGACAGTAAAGCACTATTATTTGCAAATGTTTGTACAGAACCAGAAAAGTAATAATGCTGTAGTCTGCATTCAAAGTATTTTTCCTTTACCTTTTTTTTAACGAGGCATACGTATGTTAACTAGTATAATTAAGTTGTATTTAATCCATACAGTATTGTTGCTGCTAATATGGCAACTCAACTTGGGTGATTTTTTATGTATAAAAATATATACGAAGAATGACGTAGCCCTTTAAAGCTTGTTTCATGTTTTTCAAGGAAGGCTACGTCACTTTTTACATTTGACTGAAACTATCAAAAAGATTATTGATCTGTGTTTTTTTTTTTCTCATTAAAGTCTATAAAGTAACAAAAGGTCACATACGTGTTGCTTAACACATACGGCAGTAGCTTTAAGGAAAACTTTAAATAATGTGTTTAAGTCTCTGTAAGTCAGGGATCTTTGAACTGGGACACAGGGATTGATGCATGTCTGGAGGCTTGCACATGTGTGTGCTTCTATCTAAATGTAGTACAATTTACTGTAAGTGTACAGTATAATGCATAGTTAGAATTTTACACATCCTACACATTTGTGTGATTGATGGCTGATTATAGTGGTGTAGCTTAAGCATGACACTCGTGTTGGGATGTTTTGGATCATGCTTATTGTGAATATTTACAAACTACAAAATTGTACTTGTAGTTTACTTATTTACTACACTTTAGTTATGTTTATGAAGTAAGGGTTCCTGTGGTATTTTCATGACCACAGCAAGCTGCGTTTCGCTGATAATTGTGATAATTAACTAATGAGATTAGCCCACCTGATACCTATTAAAGGAGTTTCCCACACCCGTGTGATGTACTGACACTTACGAAGGGAGAAGAGTCCCTGCTTTCTCTCCTAAAAAGAAACACATGTTACAGAGTGGTGCAGAGTTGCACTTTAAAATCCACACACCTCTCTCCACTTCATAGTGGAGAAATGCATTCTCTCATTTCTATCTTCCCATTGTGTATTAAGCCATTTAGAGAAAGTTATTTTTGGGATGTTCAAGAGCAAAGTATTGAGAGAGAAAATGAGAAGACTGTGATGTTGTTACTGGGGTTGCAGGTGCAGAACATGAAATGTGTCCTTTTCAGCGGTTATGAGTCGCATCTTGACAGTTCAATTTGTTCTGCAAATGGCTGCCAAGAGACAAAATTATTGGAGAAGGTGTTTTTTTGGCTTGCTCACTATCCTTGTCACCGTCTTTGACGCTGCTGGTTGTGAGATATCTGTTTCTCTAAAGGTCTCGCAGCAATATTCGCCAGCTTTATTCTTTATCTCACCTTTTTTCGTTTCTTTTTACCTTGAGCCAGGAATATTGGATGGTGAGTGATTCTGTCCTAGATCACATTTAGGAGAGAGTTGGTCTTATAAAAACTACATTTTCTATCAATGTACTTTTATCCACAGTTACTTGAGAAGGGGCATTACTGTCACTGCTTTAAATATGAGTTTGAATCCAACCAGGAACAGAAACCAGACGAGCACCTTGACTTTTTTGTCACACTTTACTTGCTATTCATTTCAAGTTTGCAAGTGCTTCACTAAATGATTTAATAGTGACTGCAATGTTTACTCGAAAGTGTAAAGCTTTCCTAAGAATGCAGTACTGTGTTGGGTTGTGGAACGATGCAAAAAGCACAAAGATATGATATTTAAATCCTTAGCAGAGGCACAGCCCACCAGTAACACCCTTGAATCTGAAATAGGATTAGTCTGCTGTGCTTATTATCAGCCTGTCAGATTTCCTGCTATGCAATTCAATAACACAGAACCAGAGTTGGGTGTGCTGTCGTTTGGTTACAGGAACAAAACTTATTTCTGACCACAGGACAGAGTTTCTGAAGTCATTGCAGCAACTAAGCACCTAGTAAATATGCATACACACCTTTTTCTAAGAAAGATAGTCATTTGCATGAAAATTGAACACTGTCTTTCTGTTTTACACTGCCCGAGGAGTACATTTGTGGCCATGTTATCTTTTTCTCTGTGGGCTTTTGACTAGCTGTGCATTTGATTGATCCATATACTGGCAGGGCTCATTTTTCCGGTGATAGATTCTCATCTTCTTACGTGTACATCCCATGCATACTATATCTGTAGCAGTCTAATATGTTCCACTGTCAACACTAAGCTTGCTCGTAAGAAAAAAAAAAAAATGCTTTCCAATGGGGTTTAAACACGATAACACAATACAATACAATGTCATCTTTTACAAAAGTACTGCAGCAAAAAAAGACACCTGTTCTTTTTGTGCTGAAGGCATTGTTGTCCTTTATCTGGACCTTGATTTTGCAGGTTTCCCTATCACTTCAGATACATGTGCACCAGTTTCAATCTGTTTTTATTTAAGTAAAAGACTATTTATTGGCATGTGCACTAGAGGATGAAAAATGGGACTAGTCTTTGGCAAATGGACCCCATTGGGACATCAACTATTTTAAGAGGATGGTGAATCAGCAAGTAGAATAGGAACCTGGGGGACATGGGGTCTAGACACTGATGGTGATGGTGATGAGATAAAGAGAAGGCTGAAGGTGAAAGAGGAGAAATGTTGAAACAATATCGCATAAAAAGACAGCTTACAGCAGCAGAGAGGAGAGCAGATTTTAACTTTGGCAGCAGCATCAATAGTAAACAATTGAGAAATTCGCTGATTAAAAGCAGCAGGAGGAATAAGAGACAAAATTGAGAGGGAATGGACACAAATATAGTCCATCTGATTAAACTTACACATATTTTCATTTAGATTACAATTTTCAAGGCTATACTGACATTATTTCATTATTTTCAAAGGCATGCAGTGGGCCTAAACAACGAACAGATATGCTCAAATCACAGCCTGTACAGAGGAGGTGTAAATGTATAACTGTGTGTTGCTATGTTAATGTTCTGAAGGTCGTAAAACGTTAAAGTTAAATCAAATAATTCAATCATTTAAGGGGTGATCCTTATAGCACATCTTTTGAACCCTCTCACTGTGAAAATGCATTTTGAAGTTTGATGAACTTTAGCAGAGGCAAATTCAGAAATTCATCTTGTGGAAAAGTGTAATCTTTGAACACAAAAACCATCATTATCCACTGACCATAATGAACCATATTGTGTAAAAGTCTTCCATTGATTTTTTTAAAACTCATTTAGCGGTGAAGCAGGATGGTTCAAGAGTGAAGTGTGGATTATTTGAGGGGAATGAGATTCAGTTTTTGTGTCTTTTGTCTGTCTCTCTTCTTTAGGGTGATGATGTCCTGACAGTCATCAAAATGAAAGCACAGTGGCCGGCCTGGCAACCACTCAATGTGTAAGTGATCTATTCTGATTATCATAAAACTGACGTCACATTTTGTTCCGACTGCGCTGCTGGTTTTGCAAGTTTAATCAGAAAAGTGAATACAAATTGAAAATCATCTCTTCAATATTTAATAATGTTCCAACCTACCCAGTAGTTTCCAATAAGTTCAATCGAAATGACTGTATAAAGTTAACTTCAATGGTCTTACAACTTGATAAAGTTTTGCCACAGATTCCAAGATCTTCCTCAGTTCTTTTCATTCTGATTAAAGCGACTGCAGTGGTTTCCTATCTCTCAAAAATGTTGTGCACGATATTTAAAACCATAGAGACTAAAACCCCCTAATATTCAACATCTAGTGCTGTCTTCATTGAACCATGACTTATGAATAGTACGTATTGTACCATGAATTAATGCATGCATGTATTACGTTTTTATTATAGAGCATTGTATAAAATGATTCACAACCGACATGGGGTTACAGAATTAATGTACATTTCTACAAGCCAAATTATAGTGCTCCATCTACATTTTCAAATCAGATTGTCATCAACATTTGTAAATCACCAGAACAAATGTTTTCCCTATCCAGTACAAATAAATCAGTAAAAAGACTGATTGAAAAATAAATCTAGCTTCCCCCTTCAAGATTCTGCTGCAAAGTTACAAAACTTTAACACAGCAAATCACATTTTGCTTCCTTAAATCGTTTAAAAGGTTTGACACTATCAGAGAGAAGGGATTCACTTTGCACTTCATGGTTCAAGGTTCAAGGTTGTCTTAAATTTCCCTCAAAGGTGAATTTGATTTAAATTCAGGGTGCACATACAAACACAATACAAAAGACAACATAAGCTATACCTCAACAGGATAAATCACAGAGCAATCACAGCATCTTACCTTTACATACAGTCCTGATGTCATGATATGAAAAAGGAATAATAAGTAGTTTGTAGGAAAAGGAGTTGTTGATTCACAGTAGACTGCTTATATGTGGAGTCTCGGCTTACAATGACCTCTTCTTCTCTTCAATGACCCCTGCTGGGAATTTGTTGTGTGCTTTAATCACTCTTGATCCAGAGCACCTGTTATAAAGTAGGTCTATGGTTTGGTGGCAATATTATTTTGAGTAAATGTAGGGCTCAGCATGTTCCTCTTATGGCAACTGTGATGGATTATTTTAAGCATTCTTCAAATCATATGACGTTAAAATGAATAAACAAGTTAATGCAATACGGCGATCAACATTTATATAAAACATCCAAACTGTGTGATTGGCCAAAATATTATCAACAGCTTGTAAGCCATGTTATAGTAATTAATTCACCAACAAGAAACTGTAGTAGTGTCAGCACATACAGTGATAAGAAGTTCGTTGGGCCCAGAGCTTGCTGATCAGTGAAAACCCAACTCAAAGGTGCCCTGAAACTGCCAGCCACACCAAACGCACTGTGTTTATGTTCATTTACCCCTGGATTCACAAGAGCCATTTAATCTCTTATTCATGAGAAAAACAAGAAGCTTGTTGGCTCAGCTGGCTCAGAAGGAGTTCAGTGGTTAACGCCTATGCAGTGTTGTTTTCTTAACCACGGGGCCTCAGCAAGGGCTAAGACTTATTTCTCCAAAGGCAAGAAAACAGGAATAGAAGTAATGATATTCGCTAATTAGCTTTTTCAATGTGCTGTGCATGCAACCAAATAATTGTTTCACAGTGGTTTTGTACAGCACATCAGAACAAGTACGTTGATTTGGAGCCAGAGAAGGAAAGGCAGTTTTGTATTGATATCTACAAGACAGTCCATGTTTTACCCAACGAGCTGGAAGACATAACTGGTTAAGTCTTAAGAGTCTTGAGAGAGTTAATTAGCCTTACAGTTAAAAAATGCATAGAAGCACATTGACGTCAGCATTTTTAAAAGTAGGATGTGTTTGTGAGACTCTGATGTGAGATATTAATGCTTTGTAAATATTCATGTTTGTGCTTTTTTGGTGTATGTCTGTATTAAGAGGGACTTTTGCCTAATGCGATACCCGTAATAAGGGTCTCATCATCCCTATCCAGTTGTTTAAAACAGATGTTTTTCAATTAAAGCCTTCAATATACTTTGTTTTGATAAAAGGGTATAAGACAGAAAGAGAAAGAAGCAGGGAGAAAGAAAGCAATGCAGAATAAGGAAGGACTGGTTCTTTGTTTAAGTTATTGCCTCATCTAAAACCTGCTCTCAATTTTATTTGTCTAGAAAGAGCAAAACAATTTCAGGAACAAAGGTCTAGCAGCAGAAATGTCATAGGAGAGTAAAGATGGGAAAAAATTAGGTTAAATAAGTGATAGACATTGTGACACATATTACAGCAGTAGCTCTTCTAAGACCCAATGCGTAATAGAAAGAAATATATATTTGGATTTTTACCCAGAGTATTAGAAGGATGCTTGTTCAAGAAAAAAAAAGATTACTTAATCACCTATCCATACGTATCAGGACACAGGCTTTTGATGAATAAATCAAGCCCATTAAATCATTATATCAGCAATACAAAATCCATCCATCCGTCCATCTGTCCATTTTCCATTGCTTATCCCATGTCGGGTCATCTTGGAAGCAGTTGCCAGCAGATGGCCCCAAACTTTCCTCTCCCTGGCCACATAAACTAGATCTAACTCTGGTTTGATCCCTCCACCTGGTCCCTGTTCTGCCCTTCAGTCACCCCCCAGCTGGACGTGCCTGGAACACCTCTCTAGCGAGGCAGCCAGGTGGCATCCTAACCAGGTGCCTTAAAAACCTTAACTGGCTCCTTTCTACACGAAGGAGCAGCAGCTCTACTCCAAGTCACTCCAAGGTGACTGCATTTCTCCCCTTATCCCTTAGTGAGATGCTAGCCACCCTTATTTTGCCCAATTGTATTTGTGATTTCCTTCTTTCAGTCAGGACCGATCTTTCATGAACAGTACGTGAGGGTAGGAATGAAGATGGCCCAGTAGATTTTGAGCTTTGTCTTTTGGATCAACTCTCTCTTCATCACAACAAAGCAATACACAATAAAAGATCATCAAAACAAAAAAAAAACGGATTTAAGGTAAAATGATGTATATTACAAAAAGTATTTCCCCATTATATTGCTGTCCAAACTGTATTTGGCTGACTTTTAAAGGTTTGTTTTATGTGCTTGACATCAGACAAACATAAAGCAACGTATACAAAACTACATACCAAGTCTGAACATGGGAATACATTATATTTCACAAATAACTCCAGCACAGAAGTTTCACTTGTTGGCCAATTGGAGCATTAGTGTGTGTACCCGGCCTCAGCTCCAACTAAGCTGTTATTATTTGGACAAAAAGCCTGGCGTGTTCTGCTGGTTGTCTAAACTGATTTTTATCTTTGGAGATGAGGCATTCATTTCTAATTTATCGTTTTAACATGGATTTTGCTGAAAGTAGGGATGGAAATATTATTAAGAACTGGTATTTATGTCTTTGGCATCCTACACAGACAACGACCGGGTTGGCAGGCACTGAGATAGCAGGTATGCACTCTTAATGCCAGCAGCAAGCTTCTGCCACCGAAACGCACGGCATGTCTTTCCAGTTCCACTGCTTTAAAGGTCCCCAGTTATGCTATATTTGACCAATATATTGTGGGGCCATATCTATACAAACCTTGTCTGTCAAGTGTTTTGCTCAAAATACCAAACAGATCACCCATTGTAGCCATGCCTCATACCCCTCCATTTCAGCCCTGTTCCTGAAGTGCTGATTCTGTGACTGTCACTTTACATTTGAGCGGGCCTGAAGCTGGCCACGCCCCTTTGGAGTCATGTAGCTCTCTCCTCTCTGAAGAGAGTGCTCTACCGGGAGATACTGATACACGTCATGCATTATTTCTGATACAGCACATAGCTTTACATGTTCTTTCTTCAGTGTTTACCACCAGATAAACGCCATTATATGTATTATATATAAAACAACTATAAGTCCCTCCTGCAGACATCCTGCTGAATACACAGACACACAGAGGTGCTGCAGGAGGGGATTCAGCTCGCGACTGTATATTGGGGACGAAAGGTTGGGACGTGTCACGTGGGTTGGACGTTGCTGTGAGTTCAATGTTAAGCCAGCCCACATTTTCCTTACTACATCATAAGGAAAGCAAATCTGGAACAGCTCGTTTGTTTCCCCATTTTTAGAGATGTGTGTAAGGAGGGAAATAGAGAGGGTTGTATTTTCTGACATTTTGTGAGTCTACTTACACACCCGGGACACATATTTAGTATGTATAAAAGACATCAAAAAGTGCATTTTGCATAAAAGGGGATCTTTAAATCTCAAACTACACATATTTATGACACCAACTCGAGTTTACCTATCTAGTGTTTTCAATATTGTAGTGTCTAAGGAAACATGTTCCCTAACTGAAAGACTTTAGTATATTGAGCTATGTCTACTACAGTATGTACTCAGAATGTAATCATACTTGTTAACATTAAAGACAATTACATCCTTTCCTAATCAAACACACTGTCATGCAAAAACACTCAGTAAGCAGGTTAGTTTCTTATAGCTGAAATAAATAACTCAAGTCCTAAAAATAATGATGACTATACTACCTGAATTTGTGTCCTCACACTCTCTACCAAATCACTCTATAGTACATAGAAATGGTTGCTTCTAGGACAGCTTCAGTATATCGACGACACTCAACGGGCTCCTTGTCGTTTTAATACAACCGCTCTCTCATCACATGTGTTTCTAATAACCACATAACTGTTTTTGTTGTTACATTAGGTCAGCAGTTATACAAAGTAAGGATGTCAAGCAGGTGAAATGAGCAGCCATTGAACACAACACTAAAGCTGTTAACGAGCGTCTTTCTTTCTTTCTGTCTGGGCTGTAAAGCAATGATTTATGTCTTTACATACTGAGGCAATCCATTTTTCAAATACCCATGCAGCAACAGCATGGCATTCACATCAACACCTCTCCAGGTAGCTTCCTAAGATAAGCTTCAGTCTCGCAGCACTCACTGAGCAGAGGCCCGGGAGAGTTGAGGTAAATTGTGTGTTCCCATGGGGACAAGGGCTATTTCACATCCTCAGAGGCCATTATTAGAGTGCACAAGGGCAGGAGTGAGTTGAATAAAGTCAAATGGTTTTACATGGGCATGGGTGAGTGAAAAAAGTCCCTGGTGAATTGTCTCTTACAACTAGAACCTCCCTACTCCTAATTATTGTTGTTTGGGCTGGGGCTTTTCTTATTTAGGTGTAGTGCTTAATCATTGGTTAAGACAGAAGGCTAGAGATGTGTTTTTGTCTCCTGTCCAGGAATAAAGCCATTGAGGAGATTGATTTGTTTTGGCAATGTGACTAAAATATGTCAACCATTTTTTTTGTTCTTATTCCCTGTAATTTGTAGGCAGTGTAAGTACCTTTCTCATTCTCTCTCTGTCTCTAAAGGAGAGTTGAAGTTTCCTCTTCAATGGTGATCTTTGAACAGTTCAAGTAACCCTTCTTCTAACACCCTGAAATACATGCGTTCCCCCAGTTAGACCTCTGATCAAACCTTTGATATCATATCAATGATTTCAGCTTCTGAACCTATAGTTTGGATCCAGGCGGCTTGTGCTACCTGGAGATTATTTTGTGAATCAGTGATTTAATAAATTGTAACCAATTGTTTATTCCTAGAGCAAATTACATTTTAATTGCTATCAGATTTTATTTTACCTTTGAATGCCATGTTTCCAGAAGTAATTTATAATAATGATCTGAAAATCGACATTATGAATGAGGACTCTTTTATAATATAAATATTTCAATGATATATTGTATAGCCATCCTGGGTGTTTTTTGAGGGACAAAATTAGTTCTATCTGTCTTTCTCGTTTTATGGTTGACCTTGTTTTCGGCACATACCCAATATTATCAGAATCAGGTCCAAAAAACCATGATATAAATTTCACTCGTGTGTACCAGACTGGTGATCGATTTTATAAACCTTCCCACTGGCTTTTTCATTGAATTCAATTACCTACAGCCTCCCATTAATGGGGAGACACTGTCATAACTTTTTAACTTCGATATCAGAAACTTTTGCCCCTGTATCTATACTTTGTTGGCCATTTCCGCACAAAATCATTAGGTTTGCTTTTTGTTCAGGCTGGACTTCTCCTTAAAGGTGAAGCAGGTGCAGCCTTGCCTCAGGTCTCGTGAAGGACACACCTTTGTGAGCCCTTTGGGATGCAGCTAACGTCTCTTTCTCCCCCTTACTCACACTTAAATATTATAAACCGCTTCAAATCACACAGTATTCATTATCACTCTCTCCTTCAGGCGGGCCGCCCCCTCAGCAGAGTTCTCTGTGGACCGGAGCCGTCACCTCATGTCCTTCCTGACCATGTTGGGGCCCAGTCCAGACTGGAACGTGGGTTTGTCAGCAGAGGATTTGTGTACCAAGGAGTGTGGCTGGGTCCAAAGGGTGGTGCAGGACATGATTCCCTGGGATGCAGGCACTGACAGCGGGGTGACTTATGAGGTCAGTAAAAATAATTTGGGTTGGTGTTTTCGTATAATGACTGATGTATCTTTAAAAAATAGAAGTTGTTATGTGGTTTCTCTGGGGGATCATAATTTAACTGTTATTTATTTCCAGCATTGTTGATGAAGAAAGCAGACACTGAAAGAATTATATTGAAAACTGTAGTCATGAATCATGAGAAGAGAAATTTACACTGCCTAATGGGTAATATATCATTATTATATTGAGACATGAGGTCATATATCCGCTAACAAGAGACGGGATGTATATTTTCCTGATATTGAAGGCTGCATAACAGGAAAGCCATGTTATGACCTGACTGTTTTATCTGCTGTTTATTTTATTTCACCCACCTAGCCAGTTTTATACACATTACTAAAGATTATGAAGTGATAATTTCATAGTGTAAATAGTAAGTGAAACACATTTTTTAAATTTCAATGTTGGGGTATTAAATCAGAAAAATTGTGATCATTATTTTTCTCCTCATTATCAAAACCTGGTTGTCACTTAATTACTTTGTGAAACATCCTTTTCAAAAGTATTCAATTAACCAGTCATCATTATTTTAATTCAGAATTATGGGGAAAGCAATTCTCTACATCATCATACAACAGTCACAACAGTGTCTTTGCATGTATGACTCAACTGAGGTTACAACCCCACAGTCCCACAACAATCAAAACCGTCTGCAGGCTGCTTCTCTCTCCACCTTTTACCCCCTGGATAACCTTCTTTCTCACTCTCAAGTCTTCCCTTCACACTCAGGTTTTGACCTTGTCATCACGCCAACCTCCTATTCTTCATCTTCCTGTCTGCCCACATTCACAATCACTCCCTCTCTCACCTCCTCACACATTGCCCGTCTGCAACAATTCAAGTGTCATCACCCATCCAATTCTCCTTTAACAGCCTTGTTCCCGCCCTCACCCCGAGGTGCTGCCTGCTGCGTGCTCAGTGTTTCCAGTCAGCACTAACAGATGAGCCTGTGCGTGCGCATGTTTGACCAAACTCAATGACGACATGTGCGCAACCTTTGGCTGTTCTCACAGATGAACCCACTGAACTGTGCTCACTTGCTTGTTTTGGACCGCCTGAGGGATAATTTCACTCGTCTTATTCGTCTTACTCTCTTCCTTCTCTGTTTCTCTGTCTGTCTCACACACACACACACACACACACACACACACACACACACACACACACACACACACACACACACACACACACACACACACACACACACACACACACACACACACACACACACACACACACACACACACACACACACACACACACACACACACA
The DNA here is from genome assembly GCF_036324505.1 of Eleginops maclovinus. Lineage (NCBI taxonomy): Eukaryota > Metazoa > Chordata > Actinopteri > Perciformes > Eleginopidae > Eleginops > Eleginops maclovinus. The sequence continues at coordinate 14,693,545 of NC_086352.1, forward strand.
CACACACACACCCCATTACTAGACTGACTATGTCCTCTGTTACAGACTGCAAGGAACAATCATAAATTGTTTCACTTTTAAATAGCATACACAGCTTGAGCTTGCCATATGCTGATCCATACATGCATAGATATAATAATAGTCCTTGTACTGCACGTGTAGTGTTTAAATTGAAAACAGCTGGGGTTTGCAGGCTGTGAGGTTTACTTCTGAAGACAAAAAACGAAGGGACTATTTTTTGTAATCAACAGGACGTAGTTTCTGTAGTGTGACCAGGTGGATTGGTATCAGCAGTTGGAGTTGCAGGAGTGTGAATGTTTCAGTATAAATCCACAGAGATATGCTGCCTAGAACTAAAGAACATGGCCGAGGATAATCATGTTTCTTTAGCGTCAAAGTAATTAAATATGTCTCCTCTATAACCCATGGTATAATTTCATCTGAATCTCAAGTATCCACTCTTAGGCCCCTTTTGTCCAAATACATGATTTTCCAAGAAATGAAGAGACTGCTATCTTTGTTCAAATCACTGCTTGCCCAAACTGTACTATCCATTAATTAGAGAGCGACAACATTACACACAAGAAGCACGATTATGCTTCTTAGAAAGAGTATTGAAAGAAACCCTCTTTCCCAAAATACATTGTGCAGCAGGATAGTGGAACAGAGGCTATTCTGGAAGTGGGATGGGACTTTGTCTCTCTGTAACAAAATTGTTAAAGGCACAGGCCTGCAACAGAGTAATGAGATCCATTCTCTGTCCCATTACTTTTACTGTATCTTTTAATTAGTAGCCACTCATTACCCTTATCCCTATCTCCCTCTCTCTCTCTCCAACACAAACACAACTGCTCTTTGCCTGTTTTTCTTCTGTTTGGCCTCAGTAGGGGGTGAAGGATGAGCTTCTGCCTTCAGTCAGCCTTTGGCGGTGGTTTTTCTATCAACCCCATGCTGGCAGACCTTTACTGTTGACTAATAAGAGCATCTCCCTTTTACAATACATCTCTCCTCCACAGTTGCTCTACAACTTTGTGACTTGTCCTTTGTGTGACTTAAGGTTTGAGTAACTTTGAGTGACTTTGTGTTCATTCTTATCCTGACAGTGTGCTATTTGAAATCCCTAAGATCACCGGCTCTGTGTTTTTTAATGTCTCTTCTTCTGTCTTTTTTTGTCCTTTTTTTTAAGTCTCCCAACAAACCCATTGATAACAAGGATAAGATCCGTCCCCTGACCAGTCTGGATCATCCACAGAGCCCTTTCTATGACCCTGAAGGGGGCGCCATCACGCCTGTGGCCAGGGTCATAGTGGAACGCATTGCCAGAAAGGTCATACCAGTCGATTCCTAAAGCACATATAGCTGATAATAATGCAGTCGATTTAGTCATTTAACAGGTAAAGGTAAACATTAGGCTTGTTCACAATTGATTACCACCACACTATACTAACACAATTTTAGTGTGGTGTAGTCATTTGCCCTTTCTTATCACATGCAGTAGAAAGAGAAAAAGTCTTTCATTGGTCTGTTGTGTTTTGATTTTTTTGCAATTTAATTTTCCTATTCATACTCTCTGATACTCTTGCTTTATTGCTGTATTTTGAGTTGATCCTTCAGGATTCACAGCTCAGTTCTACAACTCCTTTCATATATAAACGTATTGTAGTTCACGCTTACCACTCTTGACTCTTTGTTACACCGATAAATCAGCCAAATTCGAGCCACATAAAAATAGAACTGGCATCCTTAATTATCTCCAATCGTTATGAAATATGGATTCATTCAAAGGCCTCAAAGCAGATACAGAGAGGCAGCCAGAGACACCTTTCTTTTTTCTTTATCACAGCTCGGCAGGTACGACGGGGACTTCAAGTCTGTCCATCAATACAGCAATTGATTAGTGCTGGGTCTGAATCCTGAGTTTTTAGTCCCCAAGGAGGGAGTAGTGTTTCACAAGGTGAAAAGAAATCATTTGAACACCTGTCAACACATTTAGTGTCCTGCTTATTGAAAATTGAAGAAAAATGTAAACATTAGCCAATTTAGATCTTATTTATCAAATGTCAGATTTCAGTATGAGTACATAATGTGCCGTTGAGTATACATCCAACAACAAGTAAGGAAGGTTATTTCAGAAATTCAAATGGGATATTCTTTTAATAAACATGATGGATGATTAAATGTAAAGTGCTGACCAATCCCCACCTGTGTTTATTATTCTTAATGAATATGAATAATAATAAAATATGTCTAAAATGTGTTGGTATGCAGCTTTAAGATACTTCCAGCTAATTAAAATGATGCAAAACAATGAAAAAAGTTAATGAAAACATTAATGACAGGTATTAAAAATTCAATTATGAAATATGGAGTTTTTCTAATTATAAACTAATGGGTGGTGAAACGCATTCTCTGGGAGCTCTGGATGCAAAGCAGAAAGGCATTAAGGTTAGCAGTCCTTCAGTGGCATCTAGAGGAATATGTGGGGAGTTCATGCCATGATCCTTCTGCCACAACCCATTTGTCATCATTTATTTACAAGCTCGAGCACACACACTCAGTTTATGCTTTCAGAATTGCATGGTCTCTCACCATCACTTTTTATGCAATGCGTCTGCTTCCTGTGTATTGTTTGGTTACCATAATTAAGACTTTGTGTTCGCTTATGCGGACCTTTGCTGTCTGTCACTCTTTCAGACTGTTTTAAAAAACACAGAGAGATTTAGGGCGAGCAAACAGAAAGAGTAAAGGCAAAGAGCACTACAGAGTGCTGGAGTGTGTTCCCACATAACTGTGTGTCTGTGTGTCTGCAGGGAGAACAGTGCAACATTGTGCCAGACAATGTGGATGACATTGTAGCAGATATTGCCCAGGAGGAGAAAGAGGAAGGTCTGTATCCCCTCTCTCACTCTCTTTCTCTTATACAATATTAAAAGCGCAGTCAAAAGCGAAGTCCAGCCCTTTTTATGTTGATGTCTATCAGTGTGGATGGTAACTTTTCCCTATAATTCATACATGTGTACATTTTTAACAATACAGACTTCAAATGTACAGTATATGCCCACATCACTTCTAATTATTCTCTGTTCTAACAGTTTGTTTTAGAACCGTTGCTTATATCTGTATAACATTTGTATTATTATTTTTATTTTATTTGAATTTTTATTTAATATCCTTGTGTGAATCTGTACTGTTTTTTCTCTTCTCTGTTGCTGCATAAACACTTGGATTTCCCCACGGGGATTAATAAAGGTACATCTTATCTTATTTTATCTTATCTAATCCTATAATGATTAATTAGGTAGAGCACTGCTGAAAATCAGTTGTACCTCCTGTATCCAGCTGCTTCATTTGATGACAAAGTGACGTAGTTCGACTCAAGGAAGAACTACAAACTACTACATTTACTCTACTCGTCTTGTGTAAATAAAATAGTGTTGTTTATTGTGAAAGGTATAACATCATTTAGAAAGCTATAATGCACTGCTGTTGCTGAGTTGTTGCCGTCTCGGTTCAGAATATGAAGCCTCCATTTGTTTTTTATATCTGCTTAAGTATAGGCACAACTCTGCAATAACATGTTGGATTGGACATCAGTATCTCACATGCAAGGCACCCTGGTACATGTAGGCACTTCTTGCATGAATCTGCTTGCAAGAGAGCTTTCTTCTTCTGCTATCTCTTTAATGAACCTGTTTACCATCAACCCTGATTGGATATACACATAAAAGATGGCACGGTTTCCATTACACTGTGTAAGGCTATTACACTGTCTGCTTTCCCTTTATTATCTTGCAGACGACACACCTGAGACGTGTATCTACTCCAACTGGTCTCCATGGTCCGCCTGCAGCTCGGCCACTTGTGAAAAGGGAAAGCGGATGAGGCAGAGGATGCTAAAGGCCCAGTTGGACCTCAGTGTGCCTTGCCCACACACACAGGACTTTGAGCCCTGTATGGGGCCCGGCTGCAGCGATGAGGGTGAGTTTGGGACCGAAAGCTACTGTGGTCATAAGGAAAACAAAGAACTCTGTAGATGATGAAAAAGTAGTTTTGCATTGATTTAGGGTTTTCTTAAGGTTCAGCATCCACTTACCACCTTCATGATATGTTAAGAATATTGCTCACAATAATGTTTTGACTCTACGAGAAGTGTTGACATTTAAACATGTTTTTTTTTTTATATGGCCATTGATAATACCCAAGGTACCATTGTACTCTAGCACTAAAGAGAGAGCAGAAGGAGAGTCGAGGAGAGCACTTTGTTTATATGGCAGGCTTTTACATTTTATAGCAGGACAAGTAAAATTCCATGAGGCCAATAAATATGTTTCATAAGATGTCTGGAGAAAAATACATTATGTCTGCTGGTAGTTCAAGGTTTAATTCCTTTTTCAATCTGTATTACCCTTTGTTTGTCTCAATTATTGATCATTTTTACCCAAAAGGCAGTCTGTCTTTGTGTTCATCAATTTGGTCTAATCTATATAAACAATTGAGCACTTCAGTTAAATAAAATCAAGCAAATAAAAGTACAGAAACAGAAAAGTTAAACTGCCCAATTATTCAAATAATATGCAAATAAAAAGTTACTCCAACATATTACAACGTAGTAGTATTGCATTTCACAGTACTACTATTGATTACATGTTTTTGAACCATAATATTTAAACAACGGTGGACAGTTGACATTTTCTAAAAGCACAATTTAAATCTTGAGTCAGATTTAATATAGCGTGGCATTTCTTTATGGCAGGACACCTTGAGTGTTTCAATTAGATGCAAATAAAATCGATGACGATGATGTTACACGGTCAATTTATTTTTCTAGTCGTCTAGCAGTTTGGCAAAGAAAAAAGACTCACAGAGGAGGATTTGGAACATTTCCTGCAGACAAAAGAGGACATCATGCATGTCCAGATTAATGAAATTGATGCTAATGAATTCAACCAGGACCATCAGGTCACAGTACGCTTGGCGACAAGTGTCCCCTAGCACTTAATTTTCTCTTGAAATTGCCCTTTTGTACTGTATGTGAAAAACATGTCCACCATATCTGAGGTCAATCTGAAAATAAAATTCTTTGAGCCTCTTCTGTGCAACCCAACTGTGTGTGTGCCCCATCTTCATTTCCATGGTACCAAACTGACCCGAGCACGCTAGAAACCTTTTTCTTGTTATTTACAAAAATCTATGACATTTACAAGAGCTGTTAGCAAGAAAGCATAAACATTAAACACCTACAAGGCTACAAATGCACGGTTCCTCTTTGTCATATATCTCCGTAGAGGCCTCCACCTGTCTGTTGTCGGAGTGGATCAGCTGGTCTCCCTGTAGTTTGTCCTGCGGCATGGGCACACGTTCCCGGGAGCGTTATGTGAAGTACCCTGATGATGGCTCAGGCTGCTCCCTGCCCACAGAGGAGACAGACAACTGCGTGGTCAATGAGGAATGCTGTGAGAGTTTCCTTCCTTCCCTTTTGTCAGACTTTGCTATTGACACATTACCTGCTAAGTGTATCAGTTTATACTATGGATCTAATGTAAGTAGAGCTGTATGTTCACTGTACCTCGTCTCTCCCTCTTGGCCATAGCTCCCAGCAGTTGTCTGGTTACAGAGTGGGGGGAGTGGGATGTCTGCAGTGCCACTTGTGGTCTTGGCATGAGGAGGAGAGAGCGCATGGTGAAGACGCCTCCTGCAGATGGCTCCATTTGTGGGGCAGAGGTGCTAGAAGTTGAGAAGTGCATGATGCCAGAATGTCGTGAGTATCAGCATTTTCAGGACTGAACTATCCGTCTCAAACTTTCGCACCATTTAGGAGAGAGGCACAAGTGTAACAGATTCAATATAAGGGGCATCAATAATACAACATACCTTTGGTTTGCCTGTAGCAACTCTCTGTAGCAAGTATAAACAAAGATGATTTTCATTCAGATTTAACTCTTAAACAAGGAATTCTATCAGTAAAACTTTGGAATCTGCTTTTTTCCCTTGTCACTTCATGATTCAATTACCAGGTTGTGTTTTGCTAATGCTCATGATTGTTTAACTTTAAATTATAAAACATTGGAGTTAAAATATTTGTTTAATCTATGTGTTTAATCTTTAAAAATGCGTCTGAGAAATGGATGTACATTATGTGTAACTGAGTCACTCCTTTTCAGATACGATCCCCTGCATGCTGACTCCATGGTCTGACTGGAGTGACTGCAGTGTGACTTGTGGGAAGGGTGAGAGGACCCGACAGCGCATGCTTAAGTCTCCCGTAGAGCTGGGAGAGTGCACAGAAGATTTAGAGCAGGTGGAAAAGTGCATGCTGCCAGAGTGCCGTAAGTATTTTTTATCTATACTCCCACATTCTGTTCGTGTATAATTTATGTAAATGTATGGTAATGTCGTCTTTGTTAGCAACCTGGTGCCTCGATGCAGACACATGCAGTCCTTACCTATGGCTGAATCAGTGCAGAGAAAGGATGTCAGCCATACTTGTAATGTGAACCTATTCTAAATCTATACCTTCTCGTGCTAGCTGGTGAAAATTATACATGAGTTCATGAGCTGTATTCATATTTAAGCTTAAACGCCTGTCAAGTGCATTATATGGCTTTATCAAAATGAAAATGTTTACATTAGTAAGGGAGTGTATAAAGTGTCAGTAAAATAAGCTTACATTTTGAGGTCAATGAAAGTTATAATATGTGAAATGAATTCAAATGTGTTATCTATAAAAAACAAGATAGCTTGTCCATTTTCAAGTGTATTCCTTAGGAGACGGTTTAATAAATCTGTATCTATTTATATTTGTTTACAAACTTGGACACTGGTCAAGCTGTAGTTATTGTACAGTATATTTAAGTAGGAGTATTGTATGTTTCTTTCATTGTGTTGTTTTTATTTTGTATTCTATGTTGAGCTTTGTTCGCATCTTTATCCCGCTATATTGAGACAAATGATACTAGAAGCACGAGAAGCTGTTGCCCACAGCCAAACCATAAACTTGCCAAGAAGAGAAACACAATTTCTCACCGTCTCTCCCAAAATATAAAAGACTGGTTGTTGTTTTCAGTCAGGCAGCCAAAAATATATACTGTATTTTTGTATTGTTCATATCAGTGCTTATTACGTTACAGCAGTGGTGAGGATGCCACACAAGTCAAGTGAAAACAAATCAGACCCATTGGAAAACTTGAAAAGTATTCTCTGTGGTGTCACTGTATATTTTAAGATAAAGCACACTGTATTCCCTAGACGTGGATTCATAAATTATCCATGACTTACAGTACACATAACATTGAATCAGTCCCTAACCACCATCCTTCAAAGTCAGTTACTCCTTTAAAGTCAGTTTTTCACTCTGCCACAACTTCCTATAAACCAAATAACTTGTCCAACTGTGTCTCCTCAGCCATAGACTGTGTCATGACAGAGTGGACTGAGTGGTCAGAGTGCAATAAGTCCTGTGGTAAGGGTCATACGATCCGAACCCGCATGGTGAAGCTGGAGCCTCAGTTTGGAGGAGACGCGTGTGCTGAAACCATCCAGAGGAAGAAGTGCAAGATCAGAAAGTGCACTCGAGGACAGGCCAACAGTGACGAGAAGAAACGCCGCAAAGAACAGCGTGAAAAGAGAAGGAGCACACAGGGCAAAGCTGAGGTCTCCACCGAGCACCCGGGTTGGTATTCACTCTTGTAACATTAAACATTACAACGTCACACAGAAATTTAACATGGCCGATGAAATATTTTAACGTTTGTTAATTTGAGGGGGGAAATCAAGGTCTTGTCATTAAGAAAAGAGTTGTAGGTCATGTAGTGCTATTTCGTAAATCTCTTCGTCTGTAGCTTAAACTAGACAATCTATTGTTATTTGTGCAGTGTAATGTAAGAACAAGTCAAAGTATGGTATGCTATGAAATGGTAAAAAAAGCTCATCACATTTTTAAAATGTTGTACTGTCATAAAAATGTAAAAAAGTGATTGAATAGTTTGTCATAAAAAAGGCTATGATAAAAGCCATAGTATAGTATGTCGTATAAATCCAAGTAGAGCAAGCCTTAAACATATTGTGTTGTTAAGAATAACAAAATAATAATTCTCAGCAATCTGTTGGCACATTCAAGCCTCTCTCTTGGTAATTGGTGTCTATGAGATTCTGTAAAGCCTGTTTTGTCTTCAGTGTTGTATCAACAATTCATGTTTATGGGATCCTCAAACTACACCATGTTGGGTCCTTAAATTTGTAAAAAGTCTGTGAAACATCCCTGAAATGAATAATTAAGAAATGTTGGGAATTGATGATGAAATCTGAGATGTGCATTATTCTGATGGTTTGTTTCTTTATCTTTTTAGGTTGTAAAATGAGGCCATGGTCAGCTTGGACAGATTGCACCAAGCTGTGTGGTGGAGGTATTCAAGAACGACTCATGACTGTAAAGCAGAGGTTTAAGACGGCCCAGCTGTCCAGCTGCAAGGACAGGAAGGAGATCAGGGCCTGTAATGTGCACCCCTGCTAGGGAGGAGAAGGGGATCAGGGGTGTTGTGTAAGGGAGGGAGGGAGGACAGTGGGGCTGGAAACAGGACAGGGCATGGCACACTGTTGCACAATGATCCAATGCACTCTGTTAGGGCTGGAACGACACATGCTTGAATCAGTCTCGATTAAATCCAGAGCTCAGGTCGGTGAGACTAAACAAAGCTAATCTCGCTGGAAAACTCTGGATTCAAACCAGGCTGATTCTTCTGTGCCTTCAAACTAGCTCTTATATACATAAGACTCTTTTGCAAGATTACTGTAAACTTGTTGTGGTACAATGTGTCTTGAAAAATATAATTATGAAATATAAATTGGTTTAATAATAAGATAAAGAACTGTTATATCTTGTGGATCCCTTAAGTAGTACAGTATATTCCAGAGGTTAAACCTTCAAAGCACAGGTGCCCAGCCATTTCAGTGTTTTATACGCAGTCAATTGTTCAGTTGTTTCTAGGACACAAAATGCCCAGTTGGCTTTTTACCCAGCTATATTGTTGTACATGTAGATGCACCACGGTTGAGATATATATATATATGATTTTGAGCATCGTTAGAAGAGTTTGTTATTTTTTTGCTGTGGAATTTTTTGATAAGAATGTGTCCCAAGGTTCTTACCAAAGTCTTGCGTAGATGTTTTCTGGATGTATTATCCTCCTTTTCTTTATCTCTGTTCCTCTAACATATTAATATTTTGGAATAATATCATCTTTACAATAAAAGTAAATGTGACAACTTGGATCCGTCTTTTTATTTTGGAGGATAATCGTGTGATGCAGGCGGTTTACACTTCTGCTGCCACTAGATGGCAATAACTTACTAAAAACTCTTGTCTTTCACAAAGAAACTGGTCAGTCCTGAGGCTGATGGTTCCAAGTCATGCAGTTCCAGTTTGCATATCCCTTAACTCCTCCCTGAACAGCTCTCCATAGATAGATTAGCCACAAGGGGGCAGTGGGAAAAATGGAAGAAACGTTCAATTACATTGTATGCGGGTCATTCCTAGCATTCTGTGCCATATAGGTCCCCAAGACATATTTTACATTTAAAACGGCTAACGCTTATTTGTAAAAGCTTGGTTATACATGTTAAATCCCCTTCTACCATAGAAAAGCAATGTTATATACCCAGGATATTAAACATTCTATATAATAACGTTACTGTTGATGAAAGTAGAACTCAGATCAATTCATCAATATAGTAAAAACCAACACCGTAAGTAAATGAAATTCCCACATTTACAATTTCACTGAGGTACAAAAATTAGCAATGGAAATATACAAATTATAAATAATACCAAAGGTAACATTACTCTGTATGTAGAATGAGCCATTTTAGATAATTCTTAATAATAATGATTCACTCAGTAGCAAACTGAACAACTTCTAGTCAAATGATATGGATTTTTTTTTAATTAACAACCTTGACATAAATTGAGGGAGCATTAAATGGTCTTCAGTCACTCTACTGAGGGGGGTGTACTCTCCCTTTAAAGACACATAGAGGTGGGGGTGCCGTGCGTTTAATGTACATGTGTTGGCTGAGATCTGGAAGGAATCTGCCCCCCTGCTCTCTGGTGTAATAGGTGGGGGGAGGGGACGATGTCAGGCTTTCCTCACTGTGGGAACATGGGTGAAAAATTCAATATATACAGCACAACGCCATTCTTGTTTCCATGCCAACACAACCACACATGGGGTAAGCCTATACGCGATGTAAACAGGGAAGGGGGATTGTTACGGTCGTGATTGAGCTGTTTCAACAGGAAAATTGCTGCAGAAACCTTTAAAAGGAGCTTTGGATTTAAAAAAAGGAAATAGATGAAGGATGTGTGTTTGTTTATCGTTTTGTGTGATCTGCTTGGAAACCCCTCTAGACCTCATCCAGTCTAGTGAAGTGCAGGCTGGTGGTTGTGTAGCCGTTCTGAGATAACACTCAGACTGAAAAATCATCTCAAAGATGCATTAATGCCGGTAGACCTTCCATGTCTCTGTGATATTATAATGAGTTTCCTCTGTCTATGGATACATTGATGAATATTTATATTCTGGGGGAAGGCCACACTGCTGACAGAAAAAGCTGAACTATCCAACCTCTTCCTCATTTAGCCTATTTCTCACTGAGCTTCAAAGGCTTTAATAACTGTGAGAAAATTTCTGGTCCAGGATGTGGGGGAAAAAAGAGCTGGTACATGAGCTAGATAGCACTCATCAATAACATCACGTTTCTTTTATTTGTATGCTTCAAAATCGTTGAGGGAAGATTTATGTACTGTAGGTTACTGCAGCAACCTTTCCTTGTTTCCACAACGCCACGGGCACAAGGCAGTGCCCAGTGGATTTATACGTTAGATGATTTACAGTATTTATAAATCTCATTAAACATAGATCATCGTTCTAAGTCTCTGATTTATGTTGTATTACCTCACTTACATTTTTTGCTTCTGGATTTAGCCTTTTGGTCAGAAATGTGATCATTTAAAACTGTGTGCCACAAACCTTAGATCAAGTTTTGTTGTGCCATTTGAATCTGACAGAGTCCAACCATTATGGCATTTTCCACCAAGGCTTTCTCTGACATAATTGTGACAAACAACAAACACATTCTATCCCAATCACCGTTCTACCAATCTAACCAAATATATTAAGCATGTTTCTGATAAATACATTATACTTCTATGGTTCAACTTTATTCAGGTTGATTCAATCAGATCAGCAGTGAGAAAACACTTATTTTATGATTTCCTTTCTCTGGAGTCTTCTTGGTTACAAAGCCTATTGAAATGTTAATGCCCACCCTTTATAAGAGGACACTGAGTCCAAGTCTGTTAAAGAGGGCAACAGTGCTGCAATAAAGCCCGACAACAAACCTAAAAGTCACAATTGACAGGTTTGTTACAAAGCTTTAAAGACAAATGTTGATTCACTTGATCATTTTAGAGACCATAGCTTACTCTGCTGTTTGTCCACCACATTACATGAGGAAAACACAGAGTTGTCTCCATTGTTTACATGTCCTAATACTCTTATCATAGAAAAACACTTTCACTGATGTTATCTGACATATTTTGGGGAGAATATTTAGCCAATAAGTCAGTTTATTTTCTTTTATCATTGTAACCTCATGTTGTTATCATGCAACTAGAAGTTGTCTTTTTACATTTAGCATTCATTCAAAAAGTTTGTGGGCTCTCTAATTTTCTTGTATGATTTAAATGACATTTTAAGAGCAATATGAGATAAAACAGGATTTATTTTATTTATAGTGAGCTATGAGGTGGAAAAACCCAATAACTTTGACCCATGGTGGTGTTGCCTCAAAATGAAGTTGTTTTAATACAAATGCTCAAACACACATACTCATTCTTCCTAAACAGCATCTCTGTGACGATTGTGAAAATATTATTACTTTCAGTTTTTTTTCCGATTGTTTGTGTGTTTACCTCATTTTCCAATGGTTTAGTATATAATATTACTTTAAGTTAGGGGGAGTAGCTGTCTACTTTTCAGCATAACTATGCAACTGTTACCTTATATAATCATAAAGCAGATTAAGAATGTAAGCTATTCATAATTATACATAACTGGCCCCTTTCCCTTTACTAATCTAGATGATTATGTAGATGTTAATCAGCTTGAATATGTTAGCAATATTCCAACAAATAAGATATTTTATGGGAATAATTCAAAAAAGAAACAAAGCCTTGTCTTTACATTTGTGTAACACACATACTGCAGGCATTATTCATATAGGCTTGACACCTGTTTGATAATCTGGACAGGCTCTTATATTACATTTAAACAATAGCCTGTTCCCCCTTTACGTTATTCGGAATGACAGAACAAACCCTTGACTGAATAAAGGTAAGGTAAAGGGAGTTATTATAGTGGAAGGGGGTAAAAGCTTTGTGGAAGGATTGAGGGTGATTGAGTTTCCAATTTCCTTTTTGAATGTGACTAGGTCAATCTATTAATTGATTTAAAAAACATTCAGAGGGAGGAAGAATTCAATTAGTCTTCCCTTTGATTTTTCTTTTTTAAAAGAGAGGAAATGCAGCCATAGTATAGCTCTCCTCTTTATTGGCCTCTCAAGCAGCTCCCAGGCCTGGACAAAGAGGAAATATAGGATTTCATAAACTAATAAACCTCAGAAGATTTATCAATATGGTTGCTAACCCTGCAAAGGCTGTTTTCCACAATGTATATACCACAGCAGAAATCATTGTCCAGAGTTTATAACCTGTTCAGACTGGCAACAGGAGGATTTTATGAAATGTCGGTAAGCGTTACTGTATCTTCAGACTATTCAGTTAAATAAACAATTAGGGTTTGTGAGGAAGAGCCGGTGCTGTGTGAAGTTTCCAGCCCCGGGGCTGCCTCCCTGAGGGCACGGCTCATTATCTGGCTCCGGTGTGTTCCAAGTTTAATTTCAAAATTGAAATGGCTATTCAGCTTTTTGTCCTGCTAATTTTCTTTCTCTCTTGTATTAACTGTCACTTCTTTCTAGAGCTGGCTAAAACTAGGAAAACCTTTAAACAGCTACGGCACAGAAAGATTTTCCTGTCATTTCAACTTTCTGTTGCTGGGGAAACGCATTTTGCCCGGGATTCACAGAGCACTAATCTGAAATTGACTGGCATTCCACAGCAAGTCTACCGAGACTCAGTATGAGACACAGCTTGTCGCTGTAAATTAAAGGTTGAAACAACACAAGGAAAACAGAACATCAAAAAGATTATTGTCCGACCTGCCAAATAGTTTAGCACCTCATTGCCACACTAGATGCATAGGGATTTACATATAAGTAACTTTATATATTGTTTTAGATATTTGGTTTAAGTATATTCAATCAATTTAACATGTGTTCTGCTGTATATGATATGTGTTTAGCATTTAGTGAGTACTACTACAATCATATAATAAATTATCATCTGCTGCTACTTCCCTGACTTATTCTAATTCTTGTCTCACTTTGTCTTTGTGACCTTATCGCTTCATAAAATAAGTCTGGGGGGATAATATTAAATGCAGGGGACTTGCTAAGAATATAGGTGAGTAAGGGAGAATCAAGGCTGTTGTGGTCAAATGTAAGCTATTCTCTTCACTGATAGGACTAAAGTGCTAGTGATGTCCAATCACTGACCCCTAAATTCCACAATGCATGCACATACTATACTTTCGAGTACATACAGAAATACAATTAGAAAAAGTAACGATGTGATTCTCTTTAATGGATATTGTAATATTCAGAATGAAAAGGATTTACAGGTTTCCCCAGAAGGTTTGGTATGTCTTGATGTCACACATACTGTACATCAAAAAAGTTGACACGTTGACTTTTTCAGTAGCATTTGTAAGGGTTCTCCCCTGACACACGCCATATATACATTTTTTACATTTTGCAGTGGTGAAACTCTGTTGTAGCGTGTATTGCTCTATGATAACACAGCCTTCCTTAATGGTAAAACTCTTGAATTACCATATCGACTTTAAAGGGAGAGCTAATGCAATTTTCTCAATAACTTTCCTGCCTTTAATAATGCATTTCATCCCAGATAACCCAAAGCCAAAAGCATATTATTGATATTCTCTGCTGCCGGTGGATAATCTTCCTTAAAGTAAGACCAGTGTACTCAGTGGGGTTTAGTGTAAGGTTGAGCATTGATGTCAGTTTTGCTTAACTATTAAATAGTGCAGAACAATCGACGTCAACCTCTACAGTTTCCACTAAATATTCAAATGTAACTTCAAAGCATGAGGACCTTGCCTCAAACCACTTCAGAAATGTGGAAAGTCTCAGATGAATCAATTCTAATGGATTACACAATTTGTATTATGGTAATTAAAAATGTAAGCCTTGAGCCACAGATCAGAGTGAAGTATCATGTTTATTAAAACATAATGCCAGTTAGTTTACCATCAGTAATTAAGTCTTTCTTCAGAGCTGATTCTATAATCCGCTGTAATGTCTAATTAAACAAACCTTATCTATTTTAATTGTTCCCTTACAGCAGTGTCCAGATAGAGTGTACTGTGTTGTTTTCTTTCTTGATGCTGTGTCCATATGGGGGTGTGTATACAGTATGTACGAGAAATCCAGAGAGACCTTGAACAAACCCCACTCTCTCACTAGATCTTTGATTCCTTCCCTCCATCCAGCATGCCCTGGGTCACAATGAATCAGAGAGAGATACAGAGAAAAAACAGCATCAACATCCACCTGTCCTCAACACTTTTTATTATTGTTGTCAGCCAAAGTATTACAAAATAAAATAAGGTAATTAGGACACCACAAGAGTGAAACGCCCCACCATCGCTGGACAATTCTCTAACTCGAGGCTGCGTAATCACATAGTGTTTCTATTTTTGACAGAAAAATTGGGTTTGGTAGTTTTTTATACTCTGGAAATATACCCTTAGGATTTGGAATTATGTCTCCATTTCTGTTAGTTGATAACAACAGTTGCGATAGTCACGGTTAAATAGGGTAATTGTCTCAGGATAACAAGTCCCTGGTCCAGATCGCCACAAAGACAGAATCAATTATTCCATTGCCTGAAGACTCTGTCTGCTGAAATACATGGAAGTTTGTACACCGGTTTTATGAGATAAAATGCAGATTATCAGACAGAAATCATGCCCTTCTCAGCAGGGTTGATTATTTTTGTGGGTTCTTGTGATAGTTATAAAAGGACTTGTGAAGTTTGTGGACTTGAGGTTTATTTTTTCCACTGCGCTGGAGAATTGGCCAAGACTCAACAAACTTGTTGTGACAGAGTTTCCTTAAAAGCAACATGCTTTGATATACCAGTTCTGATTTACAAGTGGTTTATATCATTCCTAGATTAACCACTCTGATATGCCTTGGAAACATGATTTTTTCCCCCTCTTTTTATGTCAAAGTATTTAATGTCAAAAGCTTTCTATCCTGCAGACATGCCTGCTCATTTAAGGTGGCCCAAACAGAATCAACACAGTTTGAAAGGAGGCTTGTGAAACCACAACGCAATTAAACTACCAGGTTAATAATTGTTATTCTGACGACCATCTGATGGGACACATATGTCTCATCTAACAATGCATCTGTTTTCATACAGTTTCGCTTAAATTCTATATTCGTGTTAGTAATCCATGTATTGTATATCCTCTGTAGAAACAGTTTGCCTTCAGACTGCTTCCAAATCACTCTGAGTAGTTGAAGTCTATTCCTTACATTAACCTTTTGTTCATCCAAGACACTGTTGATGTACATCCCAATTTATGTTTCTAGTAATGCTTTCATTTTTTTTTGGACAATCCAATTTTTGGAAGCGTATCAACTTTGAAATGATTTTCCTTAAACATGTTGAAGAGACTGACTAAAGACTTGGATAGCTGCTTGTAAAATGCATTCTTTCAATTCTTTCTTTCCTTCTTGCTCGAGTGTGGATGAACACATGGGACTGGTTCAAGACATGCATGTTAAAACATATGGAGGCCTTCACTGCCACTCAATTCCTTTTTCTTGAAGAAAGAAACTTGAAGCGTCTTCATAGTCACTTCTGACTTCCAAACATGCTTCATATTTAAAGATGCCTTGCTGAAATCTCAGCACTGTTTCTCCCCAGTACTGTACCTGAATACTGCTGAGTCTATTGCTGCTATTTTAAACAATGTAAGCCACTGCAAACTGACGTTTTAGTATCTCACTCTTCCACGTGTTTCCTCCTATGTGCTCTGTTGTTTTTTCTATTGTTAAAATATCCACCCAGGTGAGGGAGATCACAACTGAACCACATGGTGTATGATTGAGCAGGTATACGTTCACATACTTGTTGCCTCAGAAACATCAACTCATCTTCCAGTGAGCTTTTTCCTTCCTGAATGTGTAAACTGCATTCAGGACATGGCCACAGAGGAAGTATCAAAGAGCTGAAGTAAACCCTTCAGTAAGACTGTATTGACGGTTCTCTTGGCTTCTATTGATTTCTGCAAATAGACAGATAAAAACATGGTTTCTGGTGAATTATATTACTGTTAATGTTGTTGGTAGTACAAAGGCATCACACACCTAACAGATGTGCTACCAGACACCAAAGCAGAAAAGGGGATCATCATCAACAGGGGACGCTTCTAGTCCAAACTGATTATCTGTGATGGATATTACCCCTATTAGTAAAAAACACACAAAGATCGTGCAGCAAGAACGAATTGAAAGCGCTAAATAATGGCACGGACCGGTAACATTTTTGGCAGAACTAACATTTAATCTAGAGTGGATCAGACTGTGCTCAGTTAGTGTGAGCAGGAGGAGACAAATGATCAGGGAATCAATGAGTAGAGCTCAGTAGAGGAATGACCTGTTTGTACAAGCTAATGGCTCCTAGTCCAGCACCAGAGCATGTAATGGTTCCTACTAATGTTTTCTCACCGTTTAAACTCTCTCTCTGACTCTCTCTATCTGTGTTACTCTCCCCGAGGAATTTCTTTTTTGCAGGTAGAATAACTTTTGCTTCTTCAAATCAGTGTATTCCTTCTAAATTTGCTCTAGTGATATTCCCTTCAACCAAAAGACTGCAAGTTATATTATTTATGGTTTGATTATCACTGTGCATTGTTAGCTTGCATGGGATCTAGGAAGTGTGTATACTGTATGTGTTCAGCTATTTCACAATAAGTAGAAGCAGACTCAAAGCAACTGGATGTGGTAAGGTCTTCAGCAAACCAGGGTCTTTAAATCCGGTGTTAACATACACATTCTGTACATTTTGCTCCATCGACAAACCAATATACAGTAAAGTACCTCTAATGTCGATACCATAATGCAAGTACTGAATAATGCAGAGGTGTGCATGTGGATGATATTTGTGAGCAAAAAAGGATTTGTAAATATGGTATCCTATATTCAATATTTGTTTTAGACGTCAATGTTGTGGTAGTATTGTAAGATGAAAATGAGAGTATGCACATGTATATTTAGCATGCAGAGAACTTAATGGAATCTCAGACATTGGTGTCAGAACCAGAAGTGGAATGAATTATTCAGACACGAGCATCTTCTGAACACACTGGAAGCATGCGTCTCAACTGAGATAACAGATTGTTCAATCTTATGAGAATCTTGTGACGCTGTTGAAATGATGCCTTTTCAAGTGTAAACAACACAAGCAGCAAGTGGTCTCTGAATACCATCGTTGCAACAGGAATGCTTCCATAAAATGAACAAAGAATCTTTCCTTGCTAGTTTGCAGCCTACAGTGAAGTTAAAAGAACGAGTGAAACATTTCTTAAATAAGACATGAACTGAGATAGTATTTAAGATTGTGGTATTATTTAACATGGCTTGATACCGTTCATATGATTCTTGTTATAAGGATGCATGTGGCTGCTTTTCTTTTCCCAAGAGACTCAGTGCTAAGAGAGACACTTTTTCTCTTGGTAATTTGCATGATAACAGATTTTAACACCCTGTTGACTAACACTGTTATCACATGATGACATTATGCTTCGCAGCAATACCCCAAACAGTTTCTTAATTAGCTTACTTCTGTGTTGCTAAGCAATCTCAACTGTGCCAGAAGATACTATAGCCAGAAAATGATCATTTTTAATTGTTTAATCCATTATATTCATAGACAATTTTGGCTTCGAAATATTAAAAAAGCTCGAGGCTAAAAAGCATTTATTTTGTGCTTGGAATTGGATATCTTAAAAGGAATTGCTACATTTAGGCTGAAAATTAAACAGGTTTTTAAACTTTGTCGTGATAAAAGTCCCAAAGAGACTTGTCGGATCTAGCCCTGAATTCTACACTTCCATGTACAGATTTAACCCTGAAGGAATCAGTGTTTTTCATCAGGTTTTCCATGTCATGTTATTTCTCCAGTGAGAAACAGACAATTGGTCCCAGTTCAGGCAATTCCAAGCTGTTCAAGTGTGGCTGTTCAGCCCCAGTTTCACCCTGATTTGACACTTGGCGAGCAGAATGGTGATCAATCCCTTCACCTAAGAATGGACACGGACAGCCATAACCAGAGATATAAGAGCTATAGAGGTACTTGCAGCACTGTTACCACGGCAACAGGCCATGAGGGGGGGCATCATCATGGGCTCTCGGAGATTGGCTGTTGGTGGTTTGGTGCAATGATTCAGCTTAGTTGGTTGCTCTGCCCTCCACAAAAAGACACACAAAATGGCTCACTAGTTCTCAATCTACCTTGATTTGGTGGCAGAAGATTTATGATGTAAAGACGGGGAAGTCAGCAAATCTGACAATTGAAAGTCTGGGCTAATCACATGGAGTTTGCTAAATCCACGAGTTTATAAAAGCCATTATCAGAATGTAACATGTTGGTAGCATGCAATCCATATTAGTATAAGAAAAACCTCTGTCTGTGTGGTTTTTTCTTCTAACAATTGATGGAAGGCGACGGTCAAATTGTTTATCTTTTCTAAATATAAAGGACATAGAAAAATGTATATCAAATCAAAATGTAGAGCAAATATTTATCTTCATTTGCATAAACTTGCATGTTGTCTAATTACACCAATGTCTGGATCCTTCTGTTTCTGTGTATCCATCAACATACTGAGCCCAAGCATCCCCAGTGCAATATACACCTCTAGCCTCACAGATTCTATCTGATAAATTATTACTGAAACCTTTACAGTCAGTAACTTGAGATAGCTTACTGTCCCTAGGTGCATTCTTTATGTTCAATATAACATGAGCCAAGAACATGCTGTACTGAAGGATGGACTCAGGTGGAATTTACAAATGTAGCCATAACGCAGAGAATGGACCTGGATTTATACATAACCACGTAACGTTAAATTCTGAAAAGCCCTCTTCCATTTTGCTAAGCTAAGGTTTACTTGGATACATAGGAGATCTCTGGAGCCGGTCTAGTCTGGCATTGCTATGATGATTAATTGGTTTCTGAACAGGCATATTGCCAGAGCATTTTCTAAACATGCATTATGCAGTACATGTAAGTACACCCAAACAGATGAATCCTTGCACACAAACAACACACACACACACACACACACACACACACACACACACACACACACACACACACACACACACACACACACACACACACACACACACACACACACACACACACACACACACACACACACACACACACACACACACACACACAAACAAACAAACAAACAAACAAACAAACAAACAAACAAGCAAACAACACACACCTTAGCCCTGCTCCCCTGAGTCTATTTACAGAGCTCTCTCACTTATGTCACATTTCTACTGCATGGTAAGAAACAGCACTCCTCAGTTTGAATAGCTCTTTTTTTGGATGCAAGTAGAAAAAGTTGTGGCCGGTAAATGATACCTGGTACTTCTTTGGGAGTCTACCATTTGAGGGGCCAAGCAGTAAGGTCTTTGGTCAGAAAGAAACATCTCTAGAGTTGTTACTTTTAAAAGACAAGCTACCGTCATTGGCAAACTTCCTTTTATTATTTACTTATTATATCTAAAGAAAGGCTTCCCACAAATCTATGCCCTACACAGTAAAAAATGGGTTGTTAATTTTTCAGAGTTAAGTTATTTAAAACTAGATAGTGTATTTCCATTACTGTGAAGAGTAAACTTGACCAAACAGTAGAGTTAAAGATGAGAGTCAAATTCTGTGTACATGCAGTGAAAACATTTACTCTACAGCGTGATGAATTCCCTCAACGATTCCCTTCCAATATTCCCGCCACTGTTTCTGAAGTTTTGTAACCTGCACCAGAAAAAAAAAATGCTCCCGACTGGAAAAAGAGGCCCTTTGGTAAGTGCCCCCTGTTTTTCAACAAAAAACATATGATTTTTAGCATAGTTTGTTGGTTTAATTTTGATTGGGGTTTGTTTGGCTCTTTTCCTCTTACATTTTTTAAAACCCTCCCGGAAAGTTCGGTAGCGGTTGACTGGGTTAAACGTGGGGTGATTTACCATCGCTGCAACACTATGGGCTTTCTTTAGACAAACGTTTTTTCTTCGAAAATTGCCCCTGCAATAGAATTGTAATCTACTTTGAAATGCCTTTTGTCATGAAAAGGGTTTTTTAAACCCACATATAACAATAAATTTTTTGGTGAGGGCAAATTGTGTTACCCTTGACGCTAAACTACCAATGAGCTTGAGATGGCACGCGGGAAATATCTTCCCTGTAGACTATCGTGGTAATTTTTTTGGCTTTTGTGGTTTTCCCACTGAATATTTTCCCCCAAACGACCAATTTTTTGCAATATTTGCGACGAGGGAAATGAGGCTTTTAAATTTATGTTAGACTGATAGATAGAGAGTTAGAAATCGATCATGTTCAAGTTCAAGCTTTTGACTGCTAACGTAAGAATTTTTTGGAAGTAATATAGTTGTTAAGAAATTGAAAGACACATTTAAACTGTAATTGCTTGTTAACTTTTTGCGAGAAAGGGTAGTGATGATTTAAGTTGTTCGCCGGGTTGGGAGTTAGGTTAATGTCCCAAAATTTAGAAGTTAGTTTGAAACTGGTTTTGCCCAATGGATTTAAAGTGCTTCCCAAATTGTTTACCCTTTTAAAGCTTGACAAGTGGTTTCTGCCAAAGTGATTTAACGTGCATTCCCCAAAATGTTAGCAATTTAGTTGACAAGGGTTTTCCCCAATGGTTTTAAAGTGTTTTTCCCAAAATGTTAGCAATTAGCTTGTGAGAATTTTTGTTTATTTGAACCCCAGAGACGGTTTAAAATAAGAAAGAAAAACCCCCTAAAGTTATAAAGGGGTTTTTTAAAAGGGAAATAGTAGTGGGCCTTTCCAAAAGTTCACGCTGTGGTCTAGCCGGGACACGGTCACGGGCCCATGAGAGGGAGTCTCAGTAGTTACTGTCTGGCGGCCGGAACAAAAGAGAGCTCGATTTCACATCCTTACATTTTTTAAGAAACCCTTTCCGCCATAAAATAAAAAACTTAAAAATCAGACGCCCCCCGCTGTGTGTCTCTTGGTTTGGTAGGGGGGGCTGGATCCCCTTATAGGCTGACGTGTCGGGGGGGGCCTTTATGACGTCACCGTCGCCATCTTGTTAGGAAGTCCGGAGCTGTCACTACGATATTTATTAGCAATTTTTGGGGTTTATGTTATTAAACAGGCAACTGTTCTTTGCAGCCCAAGAGTGAGAGGAGAGGGGGTTTGTGTTTGTATGCAACTCACTGGTCCTTCCCCCTCTACCAATTAAAAAAAAAATTTTAGCTTTTGCCCTGGGCAAAAAACAACAACCCTGAAATAAACCGGAAATGGAAAAATTGATCGCCCGAAAACAGTAAATTATCTTTTAAATTTCCCGTTTAAATATATGATTATTTTAACACTTGACAACGTGGTTTTGCCAAATGTGATTTTAAACGAGCAAAAAAATTTTAAAATTTACTTAAACGGGGTTTTCCCCAATGTGACTTTAACGTAGCAACCAAAAAATTTAGAAATTTAGCTGACAACGTGGTTTTCCCCAATGTGATTTTAACGTGCTTCCCAAATGTTAAAAAATTTAGTTTGACAACTGGTTCTGCCCAATGTTTTAAAGTAGCTTTTACCAAAATGTTAGAATTTGCTTGAAAACTTGGTTTCTGCCAAGGTCCCATATTTTGCAAGTGTTATGTTCCGGTTTAAAATTTGTGCCTGTTGAAACCCAAAAATAGTCTTGGTTATTTCAACCAATTGCGAAGCAAGAAATATTGGGGAAGACTGAAGGTCAGTAAAAAAGTTTTTTTGCACCCCAAAATTTAGTTTTGGTACCATAACTCGGAGTGTTTATTGGGACAATTACTTTTTCTAATAACTTTGCTTTTTTCAGAGAATATTTTGATGGAATTTTAACAGTATTAAACCCTTCCTTAAATTTTACAGAAAAGCTGCTGGTGTTTGTTTGGTGGAGAGCAAAGTAAAAAGTGCCTAAAGAACTTTTTGGTGTTTTTGGGGGTAGGCACTTAATTGGTTGAAAGTCCCTAATTTGTTCAATTGCTTTGCTTTGCAATTATTTCATCAAAATTTTTGTGCACTATTTATTTTTTTACTTTAGTGGTATTAAATTTTAACAGATGAAGATAGCCGGTTGGACTCAAGTCCATGACCCAACAAATTTCGACGTGGGTTTTTGAGGAGGTCTTTAAAAAGGCTAAAGGGACCTTTCTTGTTTATTGGCCAATGACAGGGTAATGTATACTTGCTATGCGTACACACACATGGTTGAATGGTGATTGACTATGAATTGTTTTAAATTTTAAAGGGCCCAGGTAACCCTCAGTGCATTGCTCAAGCATCTAAAAGAACAGGATCCAAATCTCTTTGTGTGACCCAGTGGGAACCTTTTTGCCCCGGAGGAAGTCCCCCCAAAAAGCCTTGCCGCTAACATGAAGCAAAAGTGGAGTGTCTGTTGCGTGTTTTGGGAGTTTAAAGTACATGTTTAATTTGGGTGATCGTTTTTTTGTAATTTCCAAACTTTTTAAAAATTAAATATCCACTTTTAACCCTTTGTAATTGAAAAAATCTTGACACAAAGGCCCCCCTAGGGGGGACCCGAACATGGGGGGTTACAAAAACAAATTTATTCAAAACAACCAAAGACACTAAAAAAAAAATATTTCCCGCAGAGTAAGAAAAACATGGGTAAAATTATTTTAAAATACTTTATGGAATTTTTAAACTTTTTGCAATTGGTTTAGGTTATTTTGTTCAATGCATTTTGAATGTTAATTGTTGAAACACCAAATCTCCGGGAGTGTGGGTGATTATGCACGGGGATTGTCCTCTTTTCCTATCTTAAAGGCCCATCTTCCAAAAGGCTAGTAAGAAAAAGGTTTTTTGAAATATTTTTTCCCCTTAAAATGCTGATTCTATGAATGTTAACACAGGATACTTATACTTCATTCTCCCCCTAAAAGGGGTTCAGGATCCCTTCCCATGGGGTTAAGAAAAAAAATTTGAAAGGGGGAAAGAGGCCCAGCATTAGGACTCCAAAAAGGAAATATTTATCAGAGGTGGAATTTCAACCTTGAAATTGTTTGACAGGAGGATTTAAAAATGTGTGTTAAAAAGGTAACAAAAAAATTTGTCTTTTTCTAAAGTTGGTGGTCCAGGCCATGGGCGTTAGACCTTTCTGCCGCCCAAAGTCTGAGACGGGAAGGGGAATCCGTATCGTTTGTGTTGGACACCTGCTGATGGGTACCCCACCCCGTGAAAAGTGAAAGCACTTTCGTTTCCCCATGCCATGGTCTGAAAAGCAAATCACAGGTCTTTCAGTTTTTCCAGGGTTTCCCTGGAACACCAGGACGGTATGGCTCTAATTCTTGAATACTGAGACAATTGAAAAATGTCCCAAGGTCCTTTCCCTTTTTTCTTTTTTTTTTCTTTTTCAAATAGTAGAACGGTTTTTCAGACTTATGTTTGGTGAGCGACTGCCAACAATTTGGAGAGGTGGCTACCACTTTCAAACAAAAGTAAAAAAAAAAAAGCCCTGGTGGGCCCCCCCCACAGACCTTTTTGATTTATGCGCAAAAGCTGAAATCACTTTAAATCGAAAAGGTTGTCTTTTAATGTTAAGAAGATGTTGCAAATTATTGAGGAGGTGGGAAATTTGGTAAATGTTAACCTGTACTTTTGGCCTCTAGGGTGGGGCAGTGACTGCAACCTCATACTGCGCTACATCTGCTACCCCCTCCGCACAGGGCGAAAGAGGCCAGGGAAAAATTAGCTTCATGCGTAATCACCCATAAATTTCCAAAAAAGGTACCTACATAAAATTTAATAATTTAAACATCTTTTTTTTCAAATTTTGAATCCCTTTTAAATTTTTTGGAGTGATTCATGTTTTGTTTTTAAATTTTTAATAAATAGGTTGTTGAATGTGTTTTGTTTCGACGGGGAAAAGCGTGGCGCTTTGAACCATAATCAAAGCAGTCGCCCCACCTCCCTTTCCAGGGCCCAAAAAAGCGCTTACCCCTTTTTCATTTCTATCGACAAGATGCACTTCCCTGCAAAAAAACCCCGGGAGTCGGACCCCCGGTGAAACCTTTAAGGACTAGCTTTTGTACTTTCAGTCGTGTTGAAAAATTTTTTTTTATTTTTTGCAAAACCCCCTTTACAGCATTGATGTGGGGGAAAAGAAAGGAAAAACCAAGATGCAGAGTTTCGAGTCGAATGGGGCGTTAAACAATGAGGTGCTTTCTTTGCGCAAAGAACTTGGTGAGGGAAAAAATCTTAAAAGCCCCAAAGTTTTTTTCTTTGGGCTTGTACAGGAAAGACCCCTTTATTTTAAATGTGGGAAAAATGTCACGTTTTTTTTTAAAGTTTTTTGGGTTTTAGGAAGCCTTTTTAAAAGTCCCATTTTTAAAAAAGTGGTTTTAATGTTTTTGTTGAAAATGAACCACCCGTTGCAAAGTGTTTAAATTGGAGAAAGTTGCAGAAGACCATATGGGTGAGGTTGAGTCAGAGAAGGTTTTCTCAGAAATTTGTAAATATTTGCCTCTGTCATTTCGATCTTAAGGGACAGGGGTAGCCCGTTTGTTATTATTTTTGTTGTGACCTTTGGGGGGAATGTGCAGGTAACAGAGCATGCTAGAGGTCAGTTTCCGGGGGTTTTTCTGACAAAAGGAAGAACATGCAAGAAAGTTGAGGGGTGTTTTGAAATTAGGAAACCTTAAGCTCAAATTCCGATAAAACAATCAAAATTTATGCCCGCAATGGGAAAAGGGGAGCCGTGGGGCTTGTAATTTGGTCAAGTTTGATTGGGCTCAACAAAAAGACAGGAACTATGACCAAATGGAAAGAACAAATTTAGTATTTTTCCCAATTTTTTCGCAAAACTCAAAATTTAAAAAAGAACATGCCAAAAGAAATGTAAAAAACCCAAAATAAAGTGATTCAAAAAATCAAAGATTTTTTGGGGTGGCTCTTTCTTCCAAAAAATCCCTATTTTCCCCGAGAGCACCCTGTACAGATTAAATGTTTTATGCGTTTCGAATTTCCCCCTTGGGTCCCCGAGGGAGTTCATAAAATGGATGGGATTTTTTTACTTTAAAATTTCTACCGAAATGGGAAATTTTATTTGGCCAATTTACATCTTTGTGCCTTGTTTATGCTCAGGATTAAGGTTAGGTTTAGTGTATTTTGATCCTATTTTTGTGATTCAAACGTTAGGGTAATGGCATTTGGGTTTTCCATGTTTGGGGTTGTGTTCGGGAAATGTTATACAGGGCTGGAGATAATTTAGGCCCACAAGTTGTTTGGGTTGGTTTAGAGTTTCGTGCAAGGTATTTCTGTGGTTTTGTTTGCGAAAAAAAGGACTTCCCAAATGAAAAAATTTTAAGGCTCCCAAATTTGTGTTCTACCCAAAGGGCCCCGTGCCATGCCAAGAAATGGACTAGGCCTTCTTTTTATGTATTTGGGTGAAGAGATCATGTTACTAAATTCATTTAAAAAAATTTTTACAAACCGAGAATCTCTTTTAGGATGCTGACTTTTTGAAGGTTGGCCCCCCCAAATTTGAATTAAAGCAGCTGTTTTTTTATTTGAAAGAAAAAATTACACTGGCAGAACTGAATTCAAGAATACTATGTTTTGATATGGATTTACAGAGAGATGTAATAGGCCAGTGGCTGTGAATTTAAGTGCAGAGTCTAATGATTTGGGACTAAACGCAATTCAGTCATGGTGCTTGCTGAGGAATGTTCCCCTTATATTTGGAGATTTGGTAGCCTCTACAGACCAACACTGGACCCTGCTTTTATTGTTGTTACAGATCGTCAACATTGTTTTCTCGCCCATTTTATCTCAAGGCTTATGCGTGTATTTGAAACATTTGATTGTTGAGCATCACACACTGTTCAAGGAGGTATATCCTCATAAAAGACTGTTACCAAAACATCATTTCCTGATTCATTACCCTAGATGCATTCAGAAAATAGGACCTGTACTCCATAGCTGGTGCATGCGATATGAAGGTAAACACAATTTTTTCAAGACACAGCTTAAGTCCTTTAAAAATGTCACCAAAACATTGGCCAAAAAGCACCAGAATCATATGGCACACAAGTGGCGATCCTCAACAACCTTCCTTCGCTTGGACATTGGTCCAGGAAAATGTGTCTCTTTAAATATGATTAAAGGTGGTTCAGTGATTGCTATGCAAATGAAAATGTCCAATTGTGATAAGGTTATTAAAGTGACGTGGGCTAAGCACAATGGATATGTATACCGCCCACACCTGGTCGTTTGTGGTGAAGTTGAATTTGAAATGCCACTGTTTTACCAGGTCGAATCGGTTGTGATTATACATGAGAAACCGGTGCTGCTCACCATTCCTTTATTTACTGTAGCTTTTAATGAACATTATTTTGCTTATGAAGTGACTAAGACAAAAAAAGAATGTGTTGCCTTTAATGTTGATGATCTGCCTTATCAAAGGCCTTTTGACCTAAAAATGTCATGTGGGGAAAATGACACAGCAATGTACATTGTCCCATACTGTTATCTCTAATCAGGCAATAAAAGGTGTGATACAGTACCCGATTGTGTGTATTGCCTTATATATTACAGCAGTTAAGAATTATTACTATTTCATTCATATAAAATAAAAAAATATATACACTTAATACGCACGTAATTTAACCATATTTAGAGTAGAAAACTACTCTATGTAGTGAAATAAATTTACTCTGACAGTGTAAACAGATCACAGTGTTAAATGTTTTTACACATTTCATTGTTAATTTTGACACAAAATGGAGTAAAATTAACTCTGGAAATCTTACACTGGCTATAGAGTAAAATTTACACTAATTTCGAGTGGGACCAAATGTTATCTGACAGAGAGTTAAATTCAACTCTTAAGGAGTAAAATTAACACTAGGTTTTTTACTGTGTAGTCTGCGTGATACACTTTGCCCTCCGCTAAGTCATACACATTTGCTGTACAATTTTAGGAAGTGCATGTTCTGATGTCTGGATGTCGAGGAAAGGAATCAGCAAGTGTCATCTTCTCCTTGGCCTTTTCTTTTTTTTCTTGCCTGGCAGCTCCGTCTTCGGTATCCTTGGACTCAAAAACTCAACGTACTCCTTTGAACATGTCCAAACTATCTTAATCTTGTAAAATATACTTTCTTATCATTTCCTTCATCATGACTCACAACCAAAATCTAATCATCTTCAACTTTGCCACCTGAAGCTCTGCCTCCTCTCTTATTGTCAGTGCCGCTGCCACACAACACTCTCATCACCATCCAGTCAACCTATAATTGTACTCTTGCACTCACCAATAACAATGTGCCACCATTCTCTAATTGAGCTTAACTCTGCGATTTGAAAACAGAATTTGTCAACATTATGTTTTTTTCCCCCAAGAATGTTGTAATTTTACGGAAGCTTTTGAAGATTTCTTGCCTATTTGATCAAGCTGCAAAACATTTGACTCTGGGTCAAATCAGCTGCATGGTTTTTCTCCTGTCCATGCACATTTTTTTAAGATAAATAATTGAAATTGAACAAATATATAACATTAGGAGTCTGCAACAGACCATGTGACCAGTATTTTGCAATTTTGTGTTTTCCATGTGGTTTAAATTTCAATAATGATGAGAAAAACAACATCCTTCCCCAGTGCCTTGTGGTTAAATGAAACAATAGAGCGACAAAGCACTAAGCATTGCAAAGTGGTCCCATCCTTTCAAATGTAAATTCAATTCATTGTCTACAAATAAAGGAACTATATTTCCACAGCTCTGGGGCTGAAGCTTCAGGAATATAAACATCCCAGTGCTAAAATAAAGGCAACAGTAATTTGCACTTTGGATGTTATCATGCAATTTATATTCAACAATCAACAGGTGTTGTTCCATGAACAGATTTTATATTGTATTTGTAGTCAGCCGTAAGTGCTAGTGATTAGAGAATTCAAAAGGCCAATTGCCCGGCATTAGGCCTTTTCTATATTCAATACTAACAACTTAAACCTGTGCTTTAGGGGGTAAGTCAAATACCCTAAATAACATTGACATCTGACAGTAAAAAAACTGACAGGCCTCTACAGAGAGGTCAACAGTTATTCAAACGTGTCTCTTGATTTGATGTGAATGTCAATTTAATTATCTTTGCCCAGTAAAGCAGAACAGTCAAATGGAGGTGGAAGCGGTTTGTGTGTTTATCTTCCTCTCTCCAAACTAAACCCTTTTTATAGAAGCGTCCTCCCACGAGCCTCAGCAGGTTTAGCAGGTGTTAACCTCTCTCAGGGAGGCGCCCTCCTAAGGCAACACACAGTCTAGCAGAGCAGCACTTTTCATTCCCTGAGCAGCTTCCAGTC
Source organism: Eleginops maclovinus (assembly GCF_036324505.1). Lineage (NCBI taxonomy): Eukaryota > Metazoa > Chordata > Actinopteri > Perciformes > Eleginopidae > Eleginops > Eleginops maclovinus. The sequence continues at coordinate 14,722,389 of NC_086352.1, forward strand.
TGCCAATCACGCAGGAGGAGATGATGGACAGGTAGATCAATCTCTCTTAAGCCCTGAGTGATATTACTTTCTGCTTCTGTTCAGGAAAACAGTCTTTCTAGAAAGTTCAAAAGGCGACTTGAAAACAACTTGTTCATTAGATCACTTTATATCCACTTGTTATCTCTTTCTTTTGCAGTGCTCCATCTGCTTAGGTTAACCACGCACTTCCATAAGTGAAATATGTGCTTTTTCAACCAGCACTAGATGGATAAAATACAGCCATAGATGCATCACATGTTTTAACTTTTAAGACTAACCAGTTAACTTGCTTGCACGTGTTGTTTTTATAAAAGGTATGCCTCGATGTAACCATTGAAGGCACATTTTACTTTTGGGCCTCTTGCTACATTAGCTGTAGACATTCATTATATTATATTGTAAAGCACTGTACAGATATGGCACTAATTTCCTTACCAGGATTGTCTTCCTGTATGTCTTGTGTATGGATACACTAAGATATGTATAAGATCTTGAGGATTCATGTCAATGGAATAGAAGTGTTAACTAAAAACTTAGCCAGCGTATGGTGTCACTGTTAAAAATATCAACTGCAGTCCACAAACTAAACTTAACCCCCTAAAACACACACAGCCAACAGACAGAAGCATCTGATTTCATAGAATAATTATTATTTTGGACATGGACCTACTGTACATGTTTTTGATCAACCTAAGGTCAAACAAAAATGATTTAATGAATCTAGGACTGCCAAGCTTTTCTGCATTCATAAAGCAAGCTGGAGAGAGAGACAGAGAGTGATATCTAATATCTAATTCTATCTTATCCAATTATCTGGTAACACAGAATAAGATGTGCCTCTGTGGTTATTTTTAGTACCATTCACACATTATTTGATATTCATGCTTGCAGAGAGGTTTGTGACTATGCTCCCATTCAGTTAAGCTGAGCCTTTTAAAGTTGATCCTTTTGTGGCTGAAATTAACTGCCCACTTTTTTAATTAGCAGACCTCACCCTCCGCCCCCACACATTTTTTAATTACTTTTTTGTGGCTTATTTGTTGCACACTTGGGTATATGCAGGTTGGATTGTTGTACATGTAATGGTACAGAGAGAATGAAAGTTGTAGGAAATGATTCAGTGGTGTGTAAGGTGCTGCATTGACCAGTCTAGGCTAGTAGTAGACAACTCTGCATTTTCCATCCAACGTTAGTGCTCTTCTGGCTGTACTGCCACTATAGCAGCGGGTCTGACAGTGTACAGGTTGCACCATTACTGCACTTTCATATATCTTGTGGGATAAAAAGCTGTGCCTATGCGAGAGACTTTGCTTTCAAAGGATATACAGTAACCCTGCAGCATATATGTCGGGTCACACATTATCATCATACTTTGTTTCACCAAATGTTAATTAGTATTGCAACAATTGTCATACTGTTCATTGTTTTCAGGGTCACCATATTTACACGGAAACTCTTAAAAGGGATTGGATGGATAAAGTCCAACCATAAGTCAGAGTCTGAAAACATCCGACAAGTCGAACGGCCTATGGCTATTTATCTTTAAAGGTTTATGACCATAAGAAACTACTGAAAACAACTTCAAACACTTGGTTATTTCTGTAAACTATCTCACTACTACTACAATGTCTAGGGGTTGCATTTATGATGTCTTACTGGGTTTCGCTCCTGACCTTGCTTCATCAAGTTGATTTTACAATAACCAATCACTTCATGCTCCCACTGTCATAATGTGGCAATGCACAGTAAGCTATGCTTGTTAGCAGCCATAATTCTCAGAGAGAAGTATGTCTTTGTGTGCCTGTACGAGGAAGGCAGATAAAAGGCAACAAACATTCAGCTTCCAGAAGAAGCTGAGCTCAGCGCTGTATTTCTGTTATTTCCTCTCTGCAGGCCCAGCAAGCCACGAAAACCAAGGGAGGAAGAGAGGCTTTTTGTCTTAGCTCAGCAACAAAGCCAAAGAATAGTATGTTGTTACCTGGAGCTATAATCATATCACATAATAGGTATAGTGGAAGGCTCCTATGTTAAATATACAGCAATAATGCATAACATCTTTGTAAAGCAACTCTACATACCGCCATAATCCCAGAGATTGTTATACAACTCAGAGAAATCTCCTGGAGAAATATAAGCTGACTGTTACATGCTGACTAGTTTGATGAAGGCAATATAGTTAGGACACACAATAAATTCTTCTTCTTCAGGTGTGTAGTTGAAAGGTAGATAAAACAGTGATTTCACAGTAAAATGTAATACATGTTCACTAGCAAAGTAAGTCTTTGTCGAAGAGAGACTGCATTAAAAAGCAGTAATAATATGGATCATAACAGTCCAGTTTGACCTCACATAATGGGTAAGCTTTTGTTCATTAAATATATTACCTAAGCCAAATTAAAAAGGGAATAATAATAAAGCACAGGGTAGCAAGATTGTGTGTGAGTGTGGGTGACTACACTTGGGACACTGATAAACTCTATCAATATAATCAATATCTAAAATCCATGATCAGGATTAAAACACGGACTCTCTATTTCTGTCTGTCTGTGTCATGTGTTAGTTTGGGTTATCTAAGCTGTACCTCACCTGCCCACCAGGTCCCTGTCATGAGCCTCCTGCTTGTCGCACCTGCGTCCCATCAGCTGATTACCCCTGTGACCTGCGTCCTGCCTGCACAGCTGTCCCTCACTGTCTCATTATGGTACCTGTTACTATATACAGGCGCCTCTCTCCAGAGGGACCTAGTGCTTATGGAAATGCGTGTTGTCTATGTTCAAATGTTCTGCAGATTTAACTAAGCTATGTTTGTTTTGTACTGCCCACCACAATGTTAGAGTTTGGATGTTCCCCAAAAACCGAGTCACTCTTTCAGTCTGCCTTAATCGTAGCTAGCTATGCTAGACATGGTTTGTAATGAGTTCCACTCCTAAAAGACAGAGGATGTATATTATACTGTAACCAGTAAGCTGACATTTTTAATATGATGAACCTCTTTTCAGAATTTTATTTCAATCAAACAACAAGCATCTGTGAGTGTGAGCGACAAAAGACAAAAAAATCAAACTGTATAAAACCAAGATATTTTTTATACCAAGGGTAGTTAATGTAACATAGTTCTTAAATACTGTTGGAGCAGTGCAGAGGATGAATGTATGGCCTATATCCTAATATGGGAGAAACATCTGTTGGCTATATGGTGAATATGTCTTAGTGTATTCCTAAGTGTATTCTTTTCCCCCTTACAGGTTTTCCTTCTCATCCCCTCCCCCCACAAACTAAAACCCTACATTATTTTGTTCTTCATACACACAGCACAATCTTTCTCACTGTCTCTCGCACACACACACACACACACACACAAAATATCTTGAATTGGCTAGGCCTTTGTACCTTTTATTTTTTGAGACCCCTTGTTAAAACCCTGAAGGCCTCTTCTTAGCCATCGGGAGATATAGAGGCAGAGAAAGAGCAATTGAGATGAGAGAAAATTCCAACCCATCCTCCTCCTCTTCACTACAGAGCTCCTAGACAAACCTCACTTTGTTTTAAATCAAAGAATGCTGAGAGGCTTGGGCAGCGGATGTGAGATTTTGTGGAAAATAGCGAGTAATGAATCTCTTGAACACTCATCTAGTCACATATGTACTGTTATCGTTTGCCTGTGGCTGATGGATCCATTTGTCAAAGCAGTGCTTCCTATTCTCCCGCTTATGTCGGCAATTAAAAATACCATTTGGAAAAACATGTCCATGCCTTTCACTATTGTGAGCCGGTATTCTTCACATCTAGAAGCCGTTTGTCTTTCTATACTAAAATTAATTATATTTACACATTCTCTGATTACCTACCAAATTAAATTGTTGATGATCTGCTCTGTGTTGAACATATTCAAGCCAGAGTGAACATTTTTGATATCTCAATCTCCAGGATTTACTGAGTGTGAAACACATGTTTAGGAAATCATTTACACCAAGGCACCAAAGACCTGTAATGAATGAATTGAATAATGCAGCAGCAAAGGTAAGAAACTGTTTGTTTTTGTATTGAGATTATCTGCTCAAACAGCAAAGCCACACAGAAATGCCAACCATTTCTATGATCACAGGAAGCATCGAACACTAAACAAGACGCATATAACAAAATAATACATTTCATTACAGATGGTCTTCACCCTTACAAATTAAATCGGAATTTATAACAATAAGTCAAAGGAACTGGCCCATTTTCCTTTAGAAAGACACCAATGAAAAATTAAAAACAGGTCACCAAAGTAAATGTAAATGTTGTGTGTAAGTGTTGTGTTAATTAAAATGTAAAATCCGAGCTGTATGTATACTTTTTATTTCACTATGTCTGTATTTGAGTTTCTGTACAACACTGAACTCAACAAAATGTTGGTGGAGGTAACACACATTGAACTGATTATTTTACAAATGAAGATTTTTGGGCGATAATACATGACAAACTGCACGCTCTGTCATGTGCATCACATATTTGTGTACACACTCAAGTCTTTGAGCAGAGGTTCTTTAATCTCCCAGAACAGTTGGTCTGTTTTCAGTCCTGATACTGGCTGATATCACTGCAGCCTTTGGCAAACTGAACAATCAGATTCTTCTGTTCTTGCGGGCAGAAATGGGTATCAATGGTTTCACTTCTCTATCATCGCTGCTTCTGACAAGTGATGCAGAATGAAACACTCTTGGTAGCCTCATACACTGGTGTCCCACATAGTTCAGTGGAGGGACCCCCCTTCTTTCCCCATACGCAGAATCTCTTGCTGATGTAATCATGTCTCATGGTTTTCCCTCCAAATGCGTTCGTCTATGTTTCTCTCCTTCTGAAACATATTTCAAATTTCAAATGTCTCCTTAACCACTTGGATGATGACTATGCAATTTTAGTTAATTTCAGCCAAGACTGAGTCACTTCTGATCCCGAGAGAGAAGGAAGTCACCTAAATGTAAGGATGGTTCCATTTATTGGCTCATTTGGTTTTGTAGATATCGGAATAAACTATTGTAACAGTGGAATTAAAGATTTTGTGTCTGGTGGAAATTCATTAAGGACATTCTCAATTATCCTACAGCTCATTAGGATCATACTCATCCCAATTAACTAGAGCGAGGGAAGTGTTAGAGCACACTTAGCTGGTTGAGAGCTAATTTAAATCCAGACTGTGCAGTATCTGTACACATTGTTCATATTGACCTAATTTCACCTTAAAGGCACTGCCCTAATGTTGTTGATCTGTTGAGCCACCAGCTGGTAAACATGAAGAGTAGGCGAGAGATATTGAATATTGAAAAAGTTAGGGACGTACGAGGCAGTGAAAGAAGACAGACAGGAGAGTCAAGGGAAAAGGATAATACAATAAAAATCATGAGGAGGTTGAGTAGAAAAATTGGCTAAATTGGATGGTATGGAGGAGAGTGGATGACAGAATGAGAGATAAAGAGAAGAAATTGGGTGAAGAGTGCTTTCTGTCTTATACAGTTGCTATTGACAACAAGAAAGCCGATGCTGCTGTGTGAAGATTGTTTTAATGGAACACACACACACACACACACACACACACACACACACACACACACACACACACACACACACACACACACACACACACACACACACACACACACACACACACACACACACACACACACACACACACACACACACACACACACACACACACACACACACACACACACACACACACACACACACACAATTACCAAACAATTACTGCCATCCCGACCAACATCAACGACTTCTTGTCTCCCCACTCACAAAATTCCCACCTCCATAACTGTTGAAAGAGAACATGGATTTTAGCATGCTTACCACATTTGCATGCTCTTTTGTGCGAAGATAAAGTCTTTTTAGATTCCTGCAAGGCTCTCGTTATTACAAGGTAGGATGCACAATAAGCCATCTGTAACACAGCAGAGCAAAGGCATAAATGCACAGCTCATTAGAAGAAGTGTTTATCTTTGATGGGAGATGACTGCTGGGCTTTTTGTTGGTGGAACAAGCAAGAAAATCAACAACAAAGCATTCCAATTTATCCATCATATTTCTCATCCCTCACCCCTTTAGTTTATCCTTCGTCTTGTGTTAGTTCCCTGTTACCATCTCTATTGTTAACGGGTCGGTTTTGACCCGTGTTTTAATTTAGTTGTAAAATACACAAAAAACAATGATCTATCATCCAATTTGTTTCTCATCTCTTGGTTACCTTGTTAGGCTTCCTTATCCATACAAATATTGGTTTTAATATTTTTGGTGCGGGCCCCTGGGCCTTTTTTTGTCAGTATACCCCTCGATTTCAGTAAAAAAGAAAATAAAATGAACCTCAAGAGAATCATATAAATAAATAAAAGGTTGTTATGTCACCTGACTATTACTGAGGGGATTTAGAACACATCTCTTAAATAAATTAGTTTTATTTATTTTTTCATTTTAATATTAACTATAGTAACATCTATGGTGTTACGGGTCAGTTTCGACACATATATATTTACTTCAAGAAAAAGGCAAAAAAGTCTCTTTTCAGCAATAGAACTTTAGTACAAACACAAAATGAGAAGCAGAACAAATATATATATATTTTGTTATATTTATGTTATATATATAACATAAATATAACAAAATATAGATTTTCAAGGTCAAACAACCAATAAAGCAAATCAAACCAATAGAAATCAATTACTAGTTCCAACACTAATAAAAAACAAAATCAGAGTAAAAGTCTCTGTGTGCAAGAACATGCATGTGTATGTGTGTGTGTGTTTAGATGCATGTGTGGCAAAAAGTGACACTTTTAGTGTGTTCTTTGCAGAGATATTTGTTGCAGTTGAAGCACAATACATTTGTCTTTCTGTCCTTACTGCTTGGGCAGACCTGACACCTCTTTCTTTTAGAGTCAGGTGGCCTGAGTGGGGTTGTGGTTGTGGCTGTTGTGGATAATGTTGAGGCAGGGCTGTCTGAGGAGGATGCTGGCGTGGACGGAGTTCTAGGTGAGCTCTGCATCTGTCTGACCAAGGTTGCAGCGTCTGGGTCTCGGGGCACCCGTTCCCTTCGCTCAATGTGTGGCTTGGCAAGGGAATTTCCCAGCTCCTCAAGAAACATTCTCCGCTTGTTTTTTTTGGTTGAGTTCCATCCTTGGTGGATGTGGGTCCACAACACAAATGCATTACATGCAGACACATCAAGGATGTTGTAAAACACAACCATTGGCCATCTCCTGGTCATTCGCTGGCAAGTGTAGGTGGCAGTCAGCTTGTCCAGGTTGTTCACTCCTCCTTTGTTTTTGTTATAGTCGAGGATAATTGTGGGCTTTATGTCACTTCTTGATGACACAGCTGCATCTTTGTGAAGAGTAGACATAAGTATCACATTCCGTTTTTTTTTCGGACAATATGAGACAACAGTGGTGGTGTCTGTAAAAGCAAACTTTGTGGAAAGTGCAGCCCTGTCCTTCACCTGCAAGATTTCAGCAAGCAGCTCAGGTTTATTTTTCTTCACTGTGCCCACCATGGTAAGTTTCCTCCTGAGAAGTTCTTGTCCAAGGTCATAGCTGGTAAAAAAAATTGTCACAAGTGATATTGTGACCCTGCAGTCCAGTAGTCATATCGAGGACCACACGTTTTCCTTGGTTTTTCTCAGGGATGCCACTCGCAGCTTTGCCTGTGTAAATCTGTAGATTCCAGGCATAGCTGGTTTTTGCATCACAGGCTGCCCAGATTGTTATGCCGTACTTCCCTGGCTTACTGGGTATGTATTGCCGGAAGGGGCATTTTCCTCGGAAAGGGACAAGACGTTCATCCACTGTCACCTCTGGCCCTGGGTTGAATATCAGTGGAAGGAGCTGCACCCATCTCTCCCAGACATCCCTGATGGGGGCAAGCTTGTCAGATCTTGCTCTGGTATCTCTGTTGTCAAATCTGAGGACTCTTGATATCATGTGAAAGGTCTGAAGTGACATTGTTGCCCGGAAAATATTCTCTGCCTGTCGATGCTTCCCACAGACCTATCAGTGGCCTCATTGCAGGATCTGTACACTCCAGCAAGAAGAACACCAATATAAGCATCCAGGTATTCCTCATCAATGTGTTTCCACATGCTGCCATGGACTTTTTTTCCTTCAAGGTTTTTCATAGCAATGATGACTCTTTTTAGTGACAATGGCATAAATAGCTCAAAGCATGTCTTGATGTCGCTGACTCTCATCACAGCAAACCTTGTGATTCCAGGGGTCATTTTGATGACATTTGCAGCAGCTGCCCTGCCATGTACATCAGGAGGTACTGAGCTCCAACAGATCTTACCATTTTTGGACTTGAATCTTTCAGCGGGAGCAGCTTCAGCACCGGTGACCTCCTCATCAGACTCATCAGATGTGTCTGTGTCTTCTGGATGATACTCCACATTGTCTTCCTCCTCAGAAACCTGCTCATCCGAATCACTATGCTGCTCTGTGTCCTCTCCCTCATTTTCACCAAAAATATTATCCAGAACTTGGCTCACTGAAAATCTTCTTCTCATTTTTGCATGCTACAAATTGGAGATGTGCACTCTGCAAGTCACCAATTCTATACTGAATTGGCCTCACATGTCTGGACATGCCAGTCTTTGTTTGTTTTGTTTTTGTGCAGGTATACTGGAAAACAAGGCAAAATGAGAATCCCCTAAAGCTCACATGATTGGGAGAGGAGCTGGCTGTCAGTGTGTTGGCTGACAGTGAACTTGTGATTTCAGTTTTGGCTCTAATTATTGCTTTATAATCTTATTTTTATAACTGGGTCGAAACCGACCCTAACAACACAAAGGTCTTAATTTCAACTAGAGCATTTTATAATTTAGTGAAAACAATTTTTTTTGTTTTATTTTGTTGAAATAGAGGTTCCTGACAAATTCATAAAGCCTTGATGCAATAAACAAATTTATATGGTTATTTTATGCATTTAAAACCTAAAAACGGGTCGGTGCCGACCCTAACACAAGACGAAGGTTATGTTTTTTTTCTCCCCCAATTTTAATTATCATAAAATATGGGATGCTCTGAAGCTCTAATATTTTAGAATAAAAAGTATTTACATGAAGATGTTCTGTACCCTCTTGGCATCCTCTTTGAACTGTCTTTCTTCCATCAAAGAATAACGTCATACTACATAAAATATTATATCTCAGTTGATAATAAAGCCTATGGTGCATGTCTCAGACTGCATCGATTCACTTATGGCGTGTTGTGAACTCAAGCTATTACTTTTTCCACTTCTTCCAATGAAATGGTATTCATCCTGAATATACTAGATAGAGTCTATGTCTGAATCACTCAGCCTGTCATTCACCGAAATGAACTCTGCAAAGGTGGAATGGATTGTGTGTCTTTAAAATGACTTAAAAATCGGTTGAGTAAATGTGACACCACAGCACTGTGAAATATTGACATGAATCGTCCCCATGAGAAATATATGGGGATGTTAATTGTAATCCTGCTCCAGGCAATCCAGAAACGATTAGAAACAATACAAAAAATCACAGCCAGCCAGGTTTCACAGTAGCTCTCTCTCTCTCTCTCTCTCTCTCTCTCTCTCTCTCTCTCTCTCTCTCTCTCTCTCTCTCTCTCTCTCTCTCTCTCTCTCTCTCTCTCTCTCTCTCTCTCTCTCTCTCTCTCTCTCCGTCGCTCTCATTATAATTAGTTCAAGGTATGGCAAGACCGATCATGGATGTCACTGCAAATGAACCCATAGCTGCGGTTGTCTGGCAGGACCACGAAGTGAAGAACTGACTGAAAAAATGGTGACATCCCTTCACTGGTTTTAATAGTGTTGTTACTTTAAGTCCATTTAAACTTGCATTCGCAATGTTATATGTGCGGCTTTTGAGTGAGTATCTCTATTCCGCAATAAAAAAATATAACGAGCGAACGAAAAAAATCATGTCATCTTCTGATTGGCCACGTGCAGGCACGTAAAACCACACCAGGTCCGTCCTCCAGCTGAGAAGTGATGGGCTTTGCTACAGGTACTAGTGCCTTTCTCAAATCCAGCTATTTCTCTCTATAGTAAAACACCGCTCAACTTTTTCTGAGCCTTGAACTGTTTAAAGGCGTAGAGTCATTAGAAGACAACGGACCGCGTGCTCTAAGGTTCACTGTACGAGAGTCGGTCTCTGTGACGCGCGCGCACATTTCAGCACCCTGGGCAGCGCGCGTCGCCGCAGTGTCAATGCGTGGATTCAACCGGTGGCTTTTAACCAGAGCAGCGCTGTTTGAGGGAAGCGTTTGATTTACATAAAAACTATTTATCCTCTACATGTAGGAAACGCTCCATGCTTTTTGGACCACTTGAACTAGTGTTTTGTTTTATTCTCTCTAATACAGAGTGTCTCTGTGGATACCATCGTGTAGGTAGGCGTGCCGTTGGATGCGTGGTTGACTCCAGGAGCAGTGCTGAGGAGCGTGGAATAGTCAGGCGGGAGAAGAGTGGTGGTGGAGCTCAAGAGACCCTCCATTTATAAGGATGCTGGTGGGAAATGCCTGGAGACAGAGATGACGAGATTTGTCAAAAGGCACTTGAACTCCTATCCGATCTTTGCTCGAAGGGAGAAGTGCAGAACGATCACTGCCTGGATTTTATCTACTATTTCAGAGACCTCGCCAGGCCACGCTATTCGGATTCAGGTGAGGCATCATTTGCATGCTTTCATTCAATGGCAGCATTCGATTGAAGTGAATTGAACAAACGTGACTTTCTTCATTATACTCTCTGCGCAAAGCTATTGGTAAGATGACTTTCCTACCAATGCCCTTTGTCTGGAGATGCGATCTGTGACATTTTCCTGACAATGTTATTTATTAGTGTAATACATTATATTGAACAGAACAATTCCAAAGCGACAGCTTCACATTTTCCCTAAGAGTATAATTCGAAGTCTAACATTTGCAGATTCATATTTTCAATCAGCATTCAAGCAAAACCTACAATCTGCGAGATTCAATTTGTGTACGATTACTACATTTCATCTTTGACACGTGTACAATGCTGGCAGTGACAGGTATTCTTGTAGTCACAGAATGATAACTGCCTATGGTAGGCTATTCTCCTCCCCGGAAGAGTTGCGCGTGAACCTGCGCTCGCCGGTAGTGTGGCTCACTTACCATATCTTACTTATTTGAAGTTTACCACATATTAAAATGTTAGTCTAACAAGGAGCATATAGACAACATGAAGCATTTACTACATGAATGCAATGGACTCATAATATATCTGTATATCAGAAAAGGACGTCGTTTTTGGAAACCAAATCCATATTCAGTTTCATATGAAGAGTTAACGTGACCACCGAGTCACATTTCATCGTTACCGACACATAAGCCAGCAATCATCATCATCGGAATGGCATCCCTGCATGTGTGATTGTGTCAGCATGTGTGTGTGTGTGTGTGTGTGTGTGTGTGTGTGTGTGTGTGTGTGTGTGTGTTTGCGTGTGTGTGTGTGTGAACATATCGATGAGATAATGTGGAGTGTGAAAGCTGTAACTGCTACCCCTCATACCTACCCCATCCATTCTGCTTCCATTAGTTTGCATTATCATTAATAATTCCTCCCCACATGAAAGCCCTTTGTAAATTCCCCTGTTTCTGGACGTATCGGCACCCCTTTCCTTCAACCTTCCCCATTTCCTCTTGATTCCTTCTATTCCATAGATCTCTCCTCAATCCCTTTTCCTCCCTAGGTCCATTCTTTCTTGTATTTTTCATTGCACTGACAGTTTGACAAGTAGAATAGTGATACCAGATGCTGGAGTGGAGAGAGCTTTAAAGGATGGCTTGGCCAAGGTTCAATTTCAATTCCAGTTGACATGCTTTACCCTGCATAATGGCTTCCTCATCAAGTAGATAAAAGCTACACAATTCCAACACCCTTTGAGAGTTGAGCTATGGATTTAATGCCTTTAGTAAGGGTTCTGATCATAAACATATTCACAAACATTATGTCATAACAAGTAATGTTGACCTGGAAACTTGGAAACCCAAATTGGTTTAAGTGTTATGTAATCATAATGAACCATCTTATCTTTTGTGTCTAGTACTAGCAAAAAATGATGTGATGGTCAGCAAGTACTTGGCATACACAGTGTACATATCAACATATATATCTCTCCTTTTTTCAAAAGGTGATCAAAACTGTCTAAACTTTATGGTTATAATATGCTACTGTATTATAGGGAGTTGGATAAGAACATCAATACGACTCTCATGTCTTTAAGTCCATTAAATACCAACCTGGAGCCAGTTGCTGCTAAAGCCAAGCCAAGCATAAAGACTGGAACAAAAGGACAAGTTGGGGTGTTACAGGTTTTTTTTAAAAGGAGTATTTCTTGGCCAAACTTCTGAGCATCACTGACGGTTACCTTGCAGTATCTGTTCACTGCCAATATTTAGGCTGTACTCATGTCATATCAGAGTAACCTGAATTGTCATTTCCCTGAGTTATAAATGGTTTTCGTTGTCACATCTACAGGGAAATTAAGACTTTTCTGAATGCTCCAATATCTCCAGACAAACCTTCGTTCCTCATGACAGTAACATGCTGTTGATCAAGGTAATTAAACCCACATGTAATGTAGATGTAATATTCTTACTATCCCCTATATGATGTAAGCCCAGTACACAACCCTCGTCAAACCACAACGTAATTTTTGCACTTTGGTTAACTCAAATGAGATTTAACGTGTCAATTAAATAGTTAAAAATCTGCTCAGATTGACTCTGTTACCATTGAACAGAGCTAAATTAGCTGTTTCCCTATTTTCTATAGTCTTTAGGCTAAGCTTATATAAGTTGGCTATTTGTACAGACATTGGCAGTGTATAGTTTTATTTAAGACTTCTCAAGAAAGCGATTGTGCACAACATTAAGCAATGGTTGCTGTAGCAGGTTCCACAGCATTACTGCTTTTAATTGTAGTCATTTAATTAGTTAGACCTAACAAATCAGGTCAATATAGCTAACATTCTGTGAGGCTAGAAACCAGTAGTTGTCAGGGCCTTTAAGACCACCAATTAAAATCACTCACATTTGCAGTATACTATGTTTCACATACCCCTTTTACTCACAGAGAGGAATGTTAAAGGCATAACAACTCAGGAGGGAAAGGTTCATATTCTGCTTTTTCAGCACTTGCTAGCCTCCTACACTATTGCACCTTACAGTCCAAAGCTCTAAAATTGGTCCACCCTGTTTGTTCTGAGGCAGTTTCTGAATTCTTCCAGATGTCTATAGATTCTTCACCAGGCCGCACTGTGGGTGGCCTGCCAAGCTGACTGTGGGCCCTCACTGTCCTCGGATTGCAAGTCCCTCAATTTCTCCACATTAGTCTACCAAATCACACATACTCTGGTATTCACAGAATCTCAGAGCACAGAAAGTACAGTTCGTCCGAAATCCCGTGGGAGGTTTTATGACAGCACCCACACACACAGATCCATCCTGTATAAGGCTGTGCTGGTGGAGTTTGAACAAAGGTAATGCAAAACTATTCATGTCACATTCCTGGAGATTGGTTGTCATAGACATCAAACAGTCTTATAATATGGTGTGGCATATTGCCTTGTTTACTTCGAACTAACATGCGATATATGCTTGCAGCATTCCTTAGAATTATTTGGAATATAAGGTGTGAGCTCTACATCAGATGTTTAGCACATTATACCCTGTGATTCAGTTACAAGATGTTTTGTGATTTTGGTTACTCTTTTAAAACACGTGTTTTTCTCACTTCTATTGCTCTGTAAAAAGAACATGGGATTTATTAGAAATGTCCTAATACTGAACAGCATAATTCAAGCCTTTATACATAGGAATTTGTACTGACATTGAAGGTAACACTTAAATAAGACTAAAAGAGATCAAGGTGATGGGTGTAGACACTTTTACACTTATGGCTTTATACAAGCTCTTTTTAAAGTAAGTTACTAAAAATATGCATGGAACATTTGTCGGCTAATATATACGAAATATATCAATATGCAATCTCTAAACTGGTCATCATGAGAAGAGCATGTACTTGGTATAATGCTGTTGATTGTTATGATCATAATGTTCTATCGTATCAGCATGCATTTCTTTTGAAACTCTGGAGTTCTTTTGCCTATCAAGTGACAAGCGGTGCTCAACAATTTTGTCTAGCTACCCAGGAAAGGAATTATTTGTGTCTCTAAATTGAAATGTAATAATCTCAACACTTAGATAACAAATCTTCATCAACATCATTATTAAGTAATCATTAGTTTTGTTTTTGCTGTTCAGCACATAAACTGGACGTAAGTCTACCACTGCCCTTGCACAGATCGAGGCTTAGACAATAATAGACATGGTTGATACAGCAGACTTGATGCTATTTTAATCATAACCCACTAAGAAGGAGCCAACGATGGAAATAGTTCAATACGGTAAATTAGAGTGAACATTACAGTGGCTAAACAGGGATGGAAGATAGGCCTAACCCTTGCAGTACCAGACACCGAGACGTGTAGTATACCAAACACATTTTTTGAAAATGTCTTGAATTAATGACTAACACGTACAATACAACACTTACGTGATAAATAAGGAGATTCAGTGCAATGCAAACAATGCATTAACCATCGCTGGATGGGTTTAGGATAGGAATGTGAATAGGTTGTACCGTCACCTCTAATGTTTTCCTCAGCTTATTTATCCAGCAACAGTTCAATTATGCACATAACATTCAGTATTGGTTAGCATCATATGAAATATATCAATAAGTAACATAAGAAACAACATGTTTTTTTAACTTTTAACAATCACAAAAATATACTTCAAAAATGCACAGCCCTGACTTGGGTCAAAAATGATATAGTGAACATTAGTTGTTGGTATTGACTATGCATTGGATTGCTATTAAATTTAACATCAGAAATATATCTGCATTTTTTCATGTGTATTTTACAACTGTACTCACATGCCCACTGTGTGAATTAAGCTTTCTAGAACTCTGAGTAGTATATCAGGTATTATTTTACTACACTATCATTATTTTTTATTGCAAAGAAACCTTCAGTTGAATTTTACCCTTCAGTGGATTTAAGTGTAAGGCACTGTTGAAGATATGTTTGAATTAAGATGCCATGTGAACACGCCATATTGCTCATGTGAAGAATTAAAGATAACAGTTTGTCAGGATGGGAACTTCAATTCAGTTCTGATGTTATCTTGTGATGAGTGATTGCAGCAATAAGCACTTCATCATTTTTTTACCTCATAAAAAGATCAAGCATGCATTAGAGCAAAGAGATTAAGGGGGCACAGCATACTGTATAGAACCTTTGCTTTTGATAATTGCACATAGTGAGATAAACTTGAAAAGCTAATCTCAGAAAATCACTCCAACCTCTTCATAATGAGAACTACAGTACATGCTGACCTAAACTCTTTTGGTGTTTTTGGGCTGCTTTTTGGTCCATTCCTTGAGATGATCCGCACAAAAAAAGTATTAAATACTTAACTCAACAAAAAACTTCAAAAGCATGATGCAATGTTTCACAAAGGTTAAAACTGCACATGACTTGCTAAGTTTCTACATGTTTCAAAAGTCTGCTGCAGCAAACTTCTGGTTTGAAGGAGAAAACATTTAGTCAAATACAATAGCTTTCATATGTTCAATGTTGGCGATTTATTTTGTCAGGACTTTTTACAGAGCACAGCCCCATCCAAATCCTAAATAAGTCTATTTAGTTTTGGTTCTCTATGTTTTATGTCAATATCACCTCTCATGGATGAGGATTAAATATACATAGTTGGTTTTAAAACATAAGGATAAAAGAGGGGTCTGAGGCACTCGACGCAACGAGGAAGAGCAGCAGGGGTTAAAGGTTAATCCAGAATTCCCTCTATTTGCCAAGATGATATAAGTTCCTTTCATCGAAACAAAAGTTGACACTACTCATGATATTTATGCCAAAGAGTCACAGACTTCAACACTTGTTTCAGTTTCTATGAGTTTTCGTTGCAAAAATTATTACTTCAAAACCCGAGATAATTCAGAAACCCCTTGGTGACTGTTGGCTCACACCTTACCACCTTTTTTCCACAGTGACTCACACACCCTGTGCTGGAAACACACTGCAACAATATTCAGTGTCATGCTTTGAAACCATAAACTCTTACTTTGCGGTCTAAGACCTGGTTTGATATTCCTGAAAAGCTTTTATACTCCCACGGCCACTGCTGCTGCTTTTTCTTGCCCACAAACCATTAACATAAATGTCTGTGGGTGATAGCGACTTTGGTTTTCATGTCTGGTTAAACTACTACAACAGAAGACTCTGGTTGGTTTGATTACACTGACTAATAGCAACACACTTTATTTTACCAATATTTGTATATTTAAACAACTGTTATAATAACTGCTTTAGATAGCAGAGATAAAGAAAGTTTATAGATTTGACATCATCTGTCAAGGCTAAATTGTTGTTTCCCACTTTTCTTCTGCATGTTTGTGGTTACTTCAACATTAATGACTGTCTTTTATTTGACGAATAAAATTGGTTTTGGTTCTACCTACTGTATTACTGATTCTGACAAGCTAACCTTTTTTTCCATGAATTGTTCATTTAGTTTCACAAGTTTTTACTATAATCTCCATGTCAAACAGGTTTAACCTCAGTACTTTCAATCTCCCCTTTCCCAAACTGTTGCAAACAGTGGTGAATAAAATCACGGCTCCACCACTGGACAGTATTAAAGTACAATGAGATTGTCTGAACAGGCCTTTCCTGCTGCCTTTGTTTCATCACACTATCCCTCTTCTGTTATCAGAAAATGACCAGAAATTACAGCATGGGGTACAATCCACTTGGGGCTTAGATATGAGGCTCCAGTGAATAATTAAATAATTGTAGCTAATCCTAATTAATCTTGTGGAGGATTCTGTCACAAGAAAGAAAAGAAGAGGAGAAAACCACATCGAGGGTTGGCTGTTACAAAAACACAGAGAGAAATAAAATGTTTTTGTTAAAGTGGAAAGAAGCACGATTTGTAAAAAAAAAAACACATTAATGTTCCACCACAGGTGGATAGTTAACCAGCCAACATATCACATACCCATGGTTGCGGTTGTAACAACACTGCATTTACTGCCAGATCTTAATTTCCTGTCTCTCTTGTAATCTTTTCAGATATATCGGTGAGTCTGTTGTCGCTAGTGGTGACTGCCTGTGGCTTGGCCCTTTTTGGGGTCTCTCTGTTTGTCTCTTGGAAGCTCTGCTGGATACCATGGAGGGAGCGAGGGCTCTCTCCCACCACCAAGGAGGCCCATGGGCACATCAACCCCACCATGAGCCCAATACCCTCCCAGCTTGCACCCAGGCAGCCAGTTTACACGGCTGTGGACCCCCCCCCACACAACCGCCGTGAGTCGTCTGTCTGCCCCATCGCCAGAGAGCCTACTCCTGTGGCGTCGGTGGTGTCAGTGGAGGCTCCGGTGACTCCTGTATCCCCACCACCTGTGGTCATTGCCACACCAGAGGCAGCTATGAAGATCAGTCACACATCTCCAGACATCCCACTGGACGCCGAGAATAAAACCCGGCAAAATGGGGTTCACACAAACCCTCGTATGCAGAGACAGACCACTGAACCCCCAACCTCTGGTCCCCTAATGTCTGAAATTGGGTCAGTATAGCTCTTACATTCATTTAAGTTTGAACTGATCTTTGCTAATGGCTCTCAACACCATTGCAAGACTAAAAAATCAACATTGGGATAAATTCATAAAAAACAATACTATAATAAGTTATGATTGTTAAGGTAAGGCCATTAAAACACTGAGTTTAGATCATTAACAAAGCAGAGGTCAATTTCAGGTCTGTGACAGGATGTAAGCCCTGCCCACACAGCCTTCTGCACTGCTATATTGATGAGGGCACAGAACTTCCTGCATTTGCACGCAACATTAGCACTGGTTGTAAATTGTGAGGTGCAGAAACATCCAGTACTGACATAAATGCCTTCATGCCTTTTTTGTTTCAGTCCATTGAAGTTTTATGGTGATGTTAATTGTTTTCCTCTGCCCCCAGACAAGGGACCATTCGCAGGCATATGAACCTGTCTAACCCAGACTTCAATGTGGCCCAGTTCCAGAGGCAGGACTCCCTCACTGGAATGGGGCTAGGTCTCGGTCGCCTCAAACCTGAGCTCTACAAACAGCGCTCCCTTGAAGGAGATGAAGGCAGTCGCAGAGGCGGGGGCTGTGGGCGCCTCAGCTTTATCCTGAAATATGACTGCGACCTGGAACAGTTAATAGTTAAGATCCACAAAGCAGAGGACCTCCCAGCCAAGGACTTCTCCGGTACCTCTGACCCTTATGTTAAGATCTACCTGCTCCCCGATCGTCAGACCAAGCACCAGACCAAGGTGCACCGCAAGACGCTCAACCCCGTGTTTGATGAGGTCTTCCTGTTCCCCGTGGAATACTCTGAGCTTCCTGAACGTAAGCTGCACTTCAGTGTCTATGACTTCGACCGCTTTTCACGCCATGATATTATTGGCCAAGTGGTGGTGGACAACTTCCTGGATCTGGCAGATTTCCCAAGGGAGACGAAACTCTGCCGGGAGATCCAGTACGTCTCATCGGTAAGTCAGCACAATCAGAATCATGTCATGCTCAGTTAGATATGCCATTTTATATTGCACTTATTGTTAGCACAAAAGGTAAGAGATGTTTAATAAGTCTGACCGATTTGATGCGATTCTATAAAGAGCTACATATTAAGGTAATTTTGCTTGAGCACAGTGTATCTCAGACTGACAGTGTATCGTATAAAGTTGAATGCTGGTTCAAACACACTGAAGTGTCAGCTGTGAATAAACCAGAGAAGGATTAGTTGGTTGGCAAGATCAAGATGCCTCACTTTAAAGAAGAGCACCCAGCTGGTGAGTCTTGTGGCAGTTAGTAAGTCAGTAAGCCTGCTCAATCTGTTCAATGCCGAAAAATAGTTCCAACTGCTGTATTTAAAAGACTATCCACTATAAACAATACTTCTCAAGCATCTGTGCTGATATATAGTAACTTTTATACAATTTATTATTATACCTTTTCAATCTACAACGTGTGTGTGTGTGTGTGTGGGTGGGTGGGTGTGTGTTAGAATATTTTAAACAATATTTAGTTGACGTGTTCCTGTTTTGATGCCTTGGACAGCTGGAATATATCTTACAAATCTATCAATTAATTGACAATATGTGTCAAGATGTTCAGTGCGGGATCTTATCCAGATGTTATGTGCAATTGATCCCTTTCTTCATGGCATGCTCAAGTGGCATTTATAAGACTGATGCCATTGATTCATGCAGACAATTCATTTCATCCTAAGAAGGTCAGTGCAGTAGGACCAATGAGGCGCAGGTGTTGTGTTGGGTCACAATTGCTTTGCTCTGTCCCTCGGTGATATCTGTTTGGATAAGATTACTTTCCAAAGTAATTGCTTAGATATCAGTTGACACATGGTGGCTATGCTTAAAACAGATCCAACAGGGGAAAAAACATTTAGTCTGTTAAATGTAATGAATATTTGGATCAATATTCATCATTGATATCATAAATCCCCTTTGCTTTCTCTTTCCATTATGTTTTACTAACATTTGGTATTCTTTACAACCTGTCTGAATGCTCTGGCTCTTTGCTCTGTTGGATCTATTTTTAGAAATGTGAAAGCGTTTTGAAAAATCTATAATTTTGTATAATGCTAACATAACATGTATATAACCACTATTCTATGCCTAGAAATGACAAACCATATTATGATTTACTGCATTTTTATTCTGTAAGTCAGCACTTTTTTCATAATTATTATGAATATTCCTTAAATGTAATGTCAGCTACTTGCCAATTCAGCAATAACGCTGAGACAGTTCTACAGTATATAAAGCAGCATGGAGTATATGACTGAAAAGCTGTGTATATCTGTCTTTTGTGTATCTCATAAGCAAAGCATCCTTCACTTCTGACGTTATCAAAGTTTGTCTCCTGCTGCTCTGGCTCTCGCTGTGTATGCAAATGAATGGTCTTCACTGCAGCCATTTCAGTTTAATAAGCTTTATACTGCAGTACCTGAATGTGTCTGCCTGACTGGTCCATCTGTCAATCATGGCTAAATATAGCCACCATAGTAAAGTGATCTATGCTGCTTAGCTTGGAAAATAATTTAAAGTAAAAAAACTGAAACTTGTTAACATGGTTCTCACAGAGTGTAGCAGAGCTGAAGTTTCTAATTTTCACATTCATTTTTATAGATGAATTTTTATGCCGCATGACTAAAGACTTGCTTTATAAGAGCAGAAATACAACTCGGGGTGCCCCAGTGGCTCACCTGGTAGAGTATCGTGCCCTCTCTCTTCCCCTTTACTGCCTGCAGCTGTCGCTTCTAATAAAGGCAAAAGAGTTACAAAAATAACATTCCAGGGAGAACTGTTGAACATGTTCTGATAAGAGTGTAATATGTGTAACAGCTTTATAATCACCAAGAATTGGCCTGAATCTGAGTACATATTGCACATGTTATTCACGAAATATATTGTTTATATATTGCCCAATTTAAACTCTGAACAGTCCTAGAAAAATAATCTAAGGATTTACAACTATTTATTTCCATACTCATTAACATTTATTGTTACTATTGCAGGGGCACGTTATATTGTTCCATCCTACAGTCTTTACTTGACAACAGCACTGACATGTACATGTAGGCCACGTTGGCCGCCCTTTAACAATTGAAGCCACATACGGTTTATAAGAACATATGGCATCCACAAAGTCAGCAGCCGTGTCCCACTTTCACGAATCAAACAACTCTAAGTGGGTTTTGAGTTCGTAAAAGTCAAAAATAAGTTGTAGAACATAAATAGTAGATGTCTTATGGAAAGTTTATTCACTGATTAAAGAGATATTGCATGGTGCTGATCAACATTATGGACTCGTTATACAGTGCACATAGAAAAGGCAAGAGGTTCTAACCTGTTAACGTTTTCACACAGCTCTTTTAACACTGGTAGGGACAAGGAAAAGTACAATTTAAAAACTCATAGTAAATCGTACAATACTTTCTTGTAAACTAATGGAAAACAGTGAACTAAAGGGTTAGTTTGTGTTGTTACTGTTTAGTATGTAATGGAAGTATCAGTTATTTTAGGAGCAGCATGTTCATAAGTTTAGCATGCTGTCATGTAGTTCAAAGATCACAATGCATAACCATTCTGTTTCTGAAACATTAGCCTCAAATTAGCCCTATCACTTAACGGCAAAGTGCCCTAACATAGCTTGAAGGATTCATACATTAAGGGTCATGCAGAAGTGTTTGACTGCCTGAATATTTCATCAGCCTCAGCACTATGGTTGCAAAAGCAAAAATACAGAGACAACAGTCCCCTTACATAAGAAGGGTGATGCTCACTCTCTCATGTCTGCATGCGGGGAAGTCAGGATCCTGAACCATGTGCTGTCAGGAACATGGGGAATGGCCAGACTCTCACACAGAAATGGACAGCTAGGCTGAGAAATTGGCACGGAGTTATTTGTGCTGTCAGTGTGTTTTATAGAAACCTGAGGGAAGTATTTATATTGACAAAAATATTGATATTTTTCGTGTACGGTCTCAACATCTGGTCATGTTAGGGTGCCGTGCTGGCCCTTCTGCCCTTTATTATTGATTTTTAATCAATGTTACACGGTTGGAATATAATGGTATGTGACAGGTGGTGATAGGGATCAGAGATTCACAGTATTATCTGGAGCGCTTCATTCTCACACTGTTCAGGGTTCAGAGTTCCACACTACTTGGCTCATGCACACGCGTACACACACGTACACACGTACATACACACACACACTTTGGACATGTGTCCCACACATATGTCCTCATAAACAGGCTATGGACAGCAGTGCAGAAGTAGGACATGTTGCATTCAGTGCACGGACAATTTGTCATACTTACCCTAGAGATGATTTGACTTTATTGAAAGGAATGATAGAATTATTACATCATAATTGCCAGTGAGATCGACCATATGGTTCTTTTCATTGCCAGACTTGGCTTGTTTAGCTATGTGATGGAAACAGATTGATGGACAAAACGTGTTTTGCTTTAGAAAAGGACTATGGCAACATAAACGAAAGCCTAACAATGTATGACGATTTTATTTGGCTTATTTCTTGTTTCTTTGGTTTTAATTATCATTTTGGCTTTGCACGTGGTAGGACAAGTATAATTTTGGCATTGCACTTGCACTGTATTAAAAGCCGTTTGTTGCCGAAGAGGGATTCTGGAGCTCATAACACAGGCCTAATCTCTCTCTTCCCACCTGTATCTCAATGTGCACAAAGAACGTGGACCATGAAGCGTGCAAAGCCCACAGCATCCTTCTGGGATGTGGAATGTATTTTCTGAAGGCAGTTAACGCATCATGCAAATTAAAATGCATACTATTGAGGTCTCAAGAGCTTTCCCTCCTGTATCTCTCCCACTTTTGTCACACTCATATGTGCACTCACACACACACACACACACACACACACACACACACACACACACAGTAAGTTAATACAGATGAAACAGGGGCCATATCACTGGAAAGGACATTCATGCTGAGCAATGGTGAAATGTGAAAAGGGCTGATTTCCATTGGCGTGAGAAAGAGTTTAAGAGACAAAAAAGAGGAAATTGAATTGAATCTTTTTTTCTCCTGACCTACTTTCATAATATAATGACAATTTAATCAAACCTCAAGCTCTTGCACTATTGCAGTGTATCTTATATGGTGTTATTAGTTGCTTTTTAAAACAAATAAGAGCTTAAAAAAAAAAATCCCCAGTTGAAGAGGCTGCATTTATAGGTAGTACACCAATTTAGAGTTCAAATCACCCATGATCAATAACCCTAATAATGACTATGTGTGTGAGACACTTCAAAGGGCAAAACATATAATGCCATAAGCCATTGATATCCAACAAACCTTTCTCTTGTAACAATTTGGGGCTTTAATCTACCAATATATTTCAGAAATGAAATATGATCATTGTATTATCTCCGTCACCAGGGAGCAGCTGCAAGCAGCACTGTGACGCCTCAGATTCTTAGCTTGCATGTTTTAAGTTAACACCCTAATCAAAGTCAATAACTTTCCATTTTTAGAATGATTACACTGAAATTAATTAGCAGATGACACCTAATACATAATACCAATGCAATCTCCCTCAAAATCAGTAGATCTGCATGAGACTCAACCGTAGGAGTTGTCTTCACCAGACATGTTTGTGTGCTTTCCAGGTTCTCACTTCTCTGGTGGAGCTATTTTAAGAGCAAGTGATAAGTGAGCTTCTGCCTTCCTGCAGCTCCACAGAAGTCTCCATGTTGGGTGAAAAGTGGGTGGCTATTATTTGAACAATGTGACAGAAGAGAGCAAAGAGAGGTCCAATCTGTCCCCAAACATCAGATGACTATGCCATCACTCTTCACCTTCGGCTAATGGTGGAAAGCAAAGAATTCGAAGAAATTACATACATTATAATTTAAAGAGCGACTATCCAGTTGCTTTTATCAATATGAAAGCAATATAATCAGTTTCATAGGTGAAGCTTATGGTAGAGTACATGTGATGTGTTTTGTCTTTCAGGATAACGTGGACCTCGGGGATCTGATGTTTTCGCTCTGTTACTTGCCCACGGCGGGGAGATTGACCATTACCATGATAAAGGCTCGCAATCTGAAAGCCATGGATATCACTGGTGCATCTGGTAATTAAAACATGATCATTTCTACAGATTCTCACAGATTCTCACTGTGTTCCTGAAAAAAACAAAACGACTTCCATATCTGTTTCTCTCACTTTGTAGATCCATACGTGAAGGTTTCACTAATGTGTGAAGGTCGTAGACTGAAGAAGAGGAAGACTTCGACAAAGAGGAACACTTTGAATCCAGTCTATAATGAGGCCATTGTCTTTGATGTCCCTCCAGAAAATATAGAACAGATCAGCCTTTTGATTGCAGTCATGGACTATGACCGGTAAGGACCCATTATAAGGCTTTTTATAAGGCATATATGTCGTTTGTTTTTTTAAACACATGGTTGTCTGTGATCACATGTTTTTCCCGTCTCTCCCTCCTGCACCTACAGTGTTGGCCATAATGAGGTCATTGGGATTTGTCGAGTTGGCAACGATGCAGACAGCCTCGGTCGAGCCCACTGGAGTGAAATGCTCACATGTCCCCGTAAACCAGTCGCCCACTGGCATCCTATCGTCGAGGTGAGGAAACCTTACAGTCGAGGCTGTGACATGTGTTTTCATGCATACACAGGGACTCATTTTTGCGCTTGCTGATTATAATTTGGTACTTACACTGTCAAAAGTGCTCTTACATATGTAGATTTTAGACCTCAGGCAGGAACATGGTGTTACTGAATAATATATTTATATATTTTGTAGGAGGTTATAATGAATTACCAACAGAACCTCTGACCTGTGTCTAAGTCAAGTCAAATCACAGATCAATTGAAAATATTATGCATTTTAAAATATTTACATTTTGTTTCAAAAGCAAAGTGTCTCTAAAATGTAGATGTCCAAGAGACAATGTGGTTTCGTAGTCATTTGGGAATTCAGCAGAAGAAACTAAACTGAATATTTGCAAATAATATGTCCTGCCAGCAAGTTTGGCACCTTTCATGGTAAAACAAAGTGAAGGAAAAAGAAGATTACTAAAGGCACCAAGTATAACTGACATTTATAAACCAAAGTCTAATAAAAAAGAAAATAAGCACCAGCAACAGAAAATATACATTAAGGCTGTTACCCTCCTGAATGGAAAAACTGCAGAAAGAGTAAATGAATAAGTGATTAGGCTTATCACTGGCCTGTCATTAAGGCGCAGTGGACTCATTAGTATTCACTGATACAGAAGTGTGTTGTTACAATGAGGCTGTGAAAAGATTTTTGGTCAGCGGTAATAGGAAAATGGCAGCAAGCTACTGAACTTTGAAATAAATTAAAAAAGGAAAGAAAATCTGCCTTTTATGAAGCCATTGTATCATTCACCAGAGTTGATAAAGTAGGCTGGAAACCCAGAAACATTATATACATAATTTAAAAATCATCAGAGAATATAAATTGGCAGCCTCTTAAATCTACAGAGTGTTGACTGGTGTATTTTTACATCTGATCTCAAAATGGTATTACATAAGTTACCACATCCTAGTTTTGAACTGTGTATTTTGTGTCAGAAAAGCACATTTAAAGCCAACAGTTACACTTTTAATTTACTGTGTCTCTTGACATGTCCCAAGTGTTTGGGAGTTCACCAGTTCTTTACTTCCTACCATTTATTTAATTAATTTTTTTAAGACAAAATACATAAATGTCTGATGTGATACGGCCACAGGCATGTAGGGGTTCCCAACAAAATCTCTGCTATCTAAGCTCACTGTTTGGCAGTTCACGTTTTAATATGTTGCAAGTCATATAATGCAATACCCAAATATGAAAAACGTAATATTTGATGAAAACTGCAAAGAAAAATGGATGAATTAGAAAGCCTGGAGTGAAAATAAAACTGATTTTATGAGTAAATATATCTAGGATAGTTTCTTGGAACTGTGCACTCAACCTGGAGAAATGTCTGTATTGTAAGCACATCAAAGGCTCTGCGTCGTGCAAATTACGAAGAGAGTGCGAGGCAGAGAAAACAGGAAATTGAGCTTGTTATGTTTCTTTTGGGGCTATTAGAGTATGTACTTTGAAATCTTTATCGGGGCCTTTAAAACCCCAATTATTATTATCCAGGTCAAAAGTCAAAGCGGTTAAATCTTTAAAAGTTCCTCAGCCTCACTTCACTCCTCAAACTGTAAAGCACTGCAGTCCTTACATGCCGATAGCTTTCAAATCCTATTTAGATATTTCTTTGCAAAGTGTGCCACTTTGTTTGTAAAAGCTTTTTATATTTATTGCAAAAACAACAGTGACAATATCACAGTCTATTTCAATAAAAATAAGTGAATATATAAATACATATGAACTTAAAGTGGAGACGTTCCCTGTTTGTTTTACTTCCCAATTAGGGCTGAACGATTTTGGAAAGTAATCTAATTGCGATTTGTTTCCTCAATATTGCAATTGCGATTTAATATGCGATTATTTTTTCAAGGTCCTCTTCTCATGTATTTTTCAACAAACACAAGCAATACATCAATCGTGATTACAATCGTGAACCTCGTGAGGTAGCAACAGTAGCGAGGCACGTTCTGCACAATACCTGACGTTGCGCAGAATCTTCCTTTTTAAAGCCAAAATAATTCCACACAACTGACCCCCCTGGCCCCTCTTTGGTACCAAACGTCCAGCCGTGCACTCTTCTGACGGGCCTGATGCCATTGTGCAACAGGTTCAAGCGCAGCGTTGACTTCTTTCCCTGCCTGCTCGGCTTCGCTTGGCTCCGCTCGGCTTGCTCGCCGCAAGTCCAGTCAAATCGCAGCCTTTGCGGTTGGAAAATCTCGTTTTGTCATATCGCGATATTATCGCAAATGCAATTAATCATTCAGCCCTATTCCCAATTCATAACTGTGTAGGTTTTTAGTACATTTGTTTGGAGATTCCATGATGAAGAATTTTGCTCTGGCTTTGTTTGATATGACTTCAGATACAGATTCAGTTTTTTGCTTTGTGCTTGATTCTTCTTCACAGTACCAGGGGACCACAGGTAGCCAAGGAGGATCCTGTAATTCTCTTAAGACACCCCCTTCTCCGTAGCCTTGAGCAACACTTCACACAAGAGCACCGATTAACCCGAAGCCTCGTCTGTAAACGTTGGGACAGTAGTGCTGCAGAGTGCTGCACACGTATAGTCCTAAAAGAAGATTGCAGAATAAACTACTGTGGAAAAGAGACACACAAACTGTCTTGAGCTTTGCTCAGTTGGACCAGTTGCATGTTGAATGACCGCAAAGATGGATGTTTTTTATTTATCTATAATGTTCCATAAGATAAAAAACAGGCATGTACAGACATTTTAAGTCTGTGCTATTTCTGGGTTTCTACAGTAGTTACTGTTTTTTACATGGTCGTGTTACTTGTTTTAATGAGGTGAGTCTTGCACAATGTACTTACAACCAGTTGAACTGCCATATAGTTTAATTCATTTGGTGGTGAATTGGTGCATGAGGTCATGGTTTGGTGGGATATCTTTTCCTTGTTTGTTTGTTTCTGTTTCTATTTTTGGGAATACGATGTGATGTTCTGTCGGTTGATGTGCAGTGATGGTTGATTTCTAGACAAAGTATCTGTATGGAAAATATGTTAAATGTTATCAATAAATATTATTCCATTAAAAAAAGAACACTGTTGATCTCTGCCAGTTCAGTTTTTAGGAAATGAAAACACTGTAGATCGACATGGTGAAGAACTAGAAAATCTGTGAAACAATAAAATATGAAAATTAAAATCTATGAATTATATTGTTAAAGGTGTCATTTATTTTGTAACTCTATATCTGTGTAAGACTAACATGATCATATGAAACGATGAAAGAACCATTCTTTTTTGCTACTAATTAGATAGATAGATAGAATCGGAGGATGAAACCCTCTTTATTTTTCACATACATGCACACAGCAGAGCACACACAGTGAAATTAGTCCTCTGCATTTAACCCATCCTAGTACTAGGAGCAGTGGGCAGCTATCGTGCAGCGCCCGGGGAGCAATGGGGAGGGGGGATTGGAGGTGTCCGGTGCCTTGCTTAAGGGCACCTCAGCAGGGCCTAGTAGGTGAACTGGGACCTCTCCAAGTAGCAGTCCACTTTCCATATTTCAAGTCTGTTCGGGGACTTGAACCGGCGACCCTATGATTCCCAGTCCAAGTCTAATTGGGGCAAGGTGTTGGTGAGCAGTAAGCTGCTGGAGCTAAATGAACCCCCAGAAACTAATGAGTGGGTACGGCATGTGGCTCTTTTTTGCACATAAGTTGATGTAGGTTAGATATTATCTTTCTGCCTGCGGTGGTGCGTCGGAGTGATAAGGACATTAAGTAAATACCCGTGATACTCTTTTCTCTTCAACAATATGCTTATTTTTGATTAATACATGTGTAGACTACATCCTTCAGGCCAGACATAGTAATGTATGCTGTTTCAATGGATAATTTTAAGCTCCAATAAGCACAATACTAAATAACGATTGTATTTTCAAAACAACCAGAAGGAAGAGTCTCTACTACAACACTTTCATACTGCAAATAATGTGCCACTTTCATTGCCCTTTCATCAAAATTCATACATTTATAGCCTCATATAAACAAATATACTTATTGCTTTGAAAGTGTGGTAGACATATTGGTGTAGTAAGATAAGATAAGAAAACTTTATGGTCCATTACATTTCATGAAATTGAATCTAGTTCTTTTTACTGCATTGTAGTATGGAAGTGTAAAGCGGATACAATAAATAAAGAATAAATAAAATACAATAAGGGGTAGATACATAAAATCACATTTTCAACAGCGGCAGAGCTCTTTGTGTGTAAAGGGGATACAAGTAGTTATTTGAATGTTTATGGTGTCCGCAGAAGAGGAAACTACTCTTTGTACCCACTTTTCCTGACCAGTGGGATCTTAGGTCTCCTGGCAGATGGCAGCAGCTGGAGTGATGAGTGAAGGGACAGGACAGTCTTATTTTAGATGAAGGGAGTTTTTTAAATTCTTGCCAAGTGGTATAAGTTTTGGAATTTTGTATGTCTAATGATGTTGCTTACCTGGTTAACTACCTAGGTCAGCTTGTTTCGGTGACAAACTGAGCACACATACCAGGAGATGAGGTTATGAGTGGGAACACTGTCAGCGAGTCCCTGTAACAAAAATAATGAGAAGAATGTTAGACCAATTCTGTCAGAATCTATATTCAATTTTTTGTTTATTGCTGCTGTGATGGTATGGCTAAATAGTAAGTAGAATATAACACACTCAGTGAAATTGGACCTCTGCATTCAACCCATCCTAGTACTACTGTAGGAGCAGGGGTTGGAAGAGACAGGATGTGCCAAAATTAACATGTTGTTTTGTAACACCAGTACTTCATGTCAATATGTATAATGTTGCAAAAGAAGCTGAAGCTGGTAAAAAAAACTGAATCCAATTATGCCTCATGGATATTAAATTCACATGCTTGCCAATTTCATCACATGCTTCATCTTTATCATCTACTGTATCTATGCATGAACATAATTGACCATATCATGCAACGTTCATATCCTTCTAATGTTTGATAGGATTGCTATGAGCCACATCAAAGACACTGTAATCAGATGAATGATTTGCTATGGTTTACCTTCTAACTTGGAGTGAATTAATTGAAGCTTTAATGTATACTGTGGTAATAAATACTCATAAGGACAGGAAAAACGTATTTCTTTATAACATGCGGATGTAATCAATGCGGATCATAAAACTATGAATTCATTAAATACATTGAACACTGAGCCGGTTTAGCAGGTAATTTAACTTTGAATAATCTTTTTTACTTTTTAATATCACTGTTCCATGGCTTAAACGTCATGGGAAATTAAGTATTCAACTATTAACTTTCAGCACTGCAAACATCGCATCACGTATTTCCTACCTCACCCCTCTTCAAGCTTACAAGAAGATGCAATGTCTTTTCCTTGTGAGTTTAAATCTTTGCCTGACCATTGCACTTTTCCATCTGTCACTCTCATGCTGTAGATGTGTTATCTTAAAGGTTGTTTCCCTGAAGGCTGCTATCCATGGATGGTTTGATGTTGTGGGGCTTCACATGAATAATGCATTCTCCTTAGAATGAGTGTCAAGGGTCTCCCATATTGCCTTTATGACAACTAGCCTTCAGTTGCATGCCATCTGTTTAATGATTATGACCTTGTCCCTGATTATACCTTACCATGTGTGAGAATCTTGATGGAATATCATCAAAAAGAGAGAAAAAAGACAGGGTGGGTGTGCGTTTTCATTGCAGAGACAGAGGTGTGTGGGTTGCTTGTTAAGGTCTTGGTAGTGGGTGCTCTGTATGACACATTTCTGGTAGGCTGTACAACTGAGATCTAGCAAGGTAGACAGTAACAAGGAAGGGTAGAGGCGCTCTTTTCAGGAATCATTTCACTTGGTCTTATAATTATATGTCTGACATTTACTCTACAGCACATAGGTACAGATTCTGACATTTTAAATATGGTTTCTTAAAGGCAACAACCATTAGCACATGTCAATTATGAATTTATTAGAGTGGTTGTGTCCACCCATATTTGTTTTTAACAGGGGAACCTCTCACACTGTACTGGAATGGTATAACATAACTCTAGGTCGATGAAGCCATCTAAAACATCGTACCAGGCTGAGCAATATAATTTCCACATATCTTTGAACCAAATATCCACAAGTCGCATACCTGTTTACCTATCAGTAAATAATGATGAGCCCAACAACCCTACAGGCATGTGCACTAGTGACACCCAATTTAATGGATGAGGAGTGATAGTCCTCATCCACTAAATTGTGAGTCACTTGAGGACTGGAAGAATAGCTTTTTGATAATGAAAGACAAATGTGTAGCTGTAAGATAGCAACGGTATTCTTCTTATCTGACTGTGGGTGGGGTAACACTCAACGATATTTGCGGTGCTCTGCATCAACCGTCTTATCTTGTGTTTACCACTAGACAACAGGTCAGGTCAGGTTTGAAACAACCACATTTGGTCCTGTTATGCAGAGAATATGTCTTGATAATATACAGTAATGTTCTGCTGACTTATCATCACTATTAGGTTATCAGGTAAGGGGAAACCAGATCCCTGCCAAGAAATAGTCCAGCACATAAACACCATAATGTGCCTCTTTGGTCCTGGTAGTTGATCCTTTGGATACAGCCCGGCTAGCTGCTTCCTTTTTCAATCTAATTTGATCATCGGATAGCTGTACATTTTGTACAGATAAGATTTATATTAATCGCATCAAGAAAAACAAATCACCATTCAGCATATCATCTTGTTGTCAGTCTTTCCTTTTATCAGTATTTGTGAAAAAAAAGCTTTAGGTTGGAGAATCTTGTCCAAGCTACGTTAGCACTTTGTGCCAGCTTTTATGGCATCCATGGCTTGTGCCTCTATGGCTGTTGATGTTAAGATTGGACCCACATTGATTATGCAACTGGGATTGCTTCTGTTAATCCTGTGTATTTCAGGATACAACAATCAAGGGAACACATGAATAAAATATGTAGAAAAACAAAGATATTAAAGAATTTAATTGCCTTCTTGATTAAATTATGCAGAATTCCAAGAGGAAAGCTGGTGTCTCAAGTATCAACCTTTTATGAACCCTGTGTAACAGATAGGAGATAAATCAAAATGTCAACTTTCAATAATGTGATTAACTATTAATTGCCAATTACATCTGTGAAAGTGAGGCAACAGTATATCGCAATTAAGGCTGCCTGACGGCCTCTTTTTATTTTTCTCTTACTTTATGATTAGCTTGTTAGAGTCTTGTTTTTTTCTCCTATAGTGTTTAACATGTCATGTGTGTTTTGGTCAAATGGTCTAATTATGTGGGTGTATTAAAACTCAGGCGGTGTGAAATGGAGACTCATGGACATTTACAATATTTAAAGTGGTCTAATTGGTATACACAATACAATGACAACACTAAGTATCCATATCTCAGAGGACATATTCTTCCTCTATGCGGCTGGCTCAAGATGGAACACATATCACCTGTTATCATCTCCTTATCTACGGACCCCTAGCTACGTATGCCAGTATAACATCTCATGATCCTTCGAAAAGGTTTTTCATACAGTACTCTTACATTGTCTTAGACCCATTTCACTTCAGTAGAACATTTGTTGCACAACATGCTATTGATAACTTGGTTTACTGTCTGGTTTGCTTTCCCTACACATGTGGTCTATAAGGACATTTTTGATTGACTGTTAGTGAACTGCTGTAAAACAAAGTACTCAAATTTCCGCTTGACTGTGTTAAGAAAATATGCAGTGGGCTGGACCAAAGGCAAAAATTAAAATTCTTTCCTGTACCCAACTCATCAGTGCTCCACTGTTTTTATCACAGTTTCAGTGATAACTAATCATTTTACTTAAAACTTAAATCAAATCTGCATCTCTAAGTAATTGGATAGAGATGATAAAGATGAAACGAGGGAATATAAAGAGGATAAAGGAAAAAAAGTTAAAAGAGAAAAGAATGAAGGGACTGAATGTCTTGCAGTGAAATTGATGTTGTGCAAGGGAGATGGTCCATAATTGCTCCCATCAGACAGGGCAGGATCAGCCCAGAGCAGTCCATAAACTGACTTTGGCAATGTGGCTATCTTAAAGCTAATCCATTCTCCTCTTTGTGGAAAACACATTAGCCTCAACATACTTGTGAAACCAAGGTCTCCCAGTTGGTGAGTGTTCTTTTGTAATGATGCAAGTGTCACAACACTAAGAGAGAACGTTCGAGATATCAGTATGTATTAGTATTAATGTGATAACACATCAAATACAACCATGTGTCTAAAGTGGCTCTTACAGATGAATGCTTGAAATTAGATTTCACTTATTTTGTCTTGCCTTAAGGGAGGATTTGACTCACTTCTAGGATGGCCAAGTGCCAAGCTTGCCTCTTTTATCATCAATCAATAGAAAGAAAAGCTTAACATGATTAGGGAAGGTGATGAAGCCTTTTAAAACTTTGAAACATTTTTATTTTAAAGGCTCCGTATTCATAACCCGTTCAAGAGGACTACATGTCTCCGTGGCAGAGTAGAAATGGGTGTCCTGGTCAATTTGATTTAAAATGATGACCTATATTCTCTTTTCCTCTACGTTCTTTCTCTGTATTTTGACGCTTGTACTTTCTTTGGCTGAAACATGGGTGACTTACCCTTTACAAATCATGAGGCAGGAATCTGACCTCTTGGCATCTAGCAGCTGGAGATACTTAGTGAGTTCAAAGTGGAACAGCAGTGTGAAAAATAATAAAACAACAGTTAAGTGTACCACTTTTACATAGTGCATGACCAAGATAATAACTAGACTTATTCATTATTATTCATATGGTGTATAGAAAATAAAGAAATATGAAGTCAATGCTCGTTTTTTTTTACTGTAGGGAAATTCAGGGACAGCAATACATATCTGATATCAAGGAAAAACAATATACTGAGATATAAAAAGAGATCATCAGTTTTAGGCTTTCAGTGTTCATAATTAATGTATATTAGTCAATACATTTGGCAATGTTTGAGCAGCATAGTTATTGTTTTACGTAAGCTTATGAAGGAGGGGGATTTCTGCATAAAGATATGTTTGTTGTTCTTGACTAGTGATGCACCCTGTTGGCCATACTGTATATAACAGCACAGTGTTTGATCTAAGTATAAGAGACAAGTTACTGTTTTGAAGGTTATCAATGCGCTTAACCATAAATCAATCAAGTAAATCACTTTTGAGATAAAAATAAGAAACAACAGTAGATGAGGTATAATCTTAGTGGTCGTTGTGCACAAACCCCTCCAGTATGCATTTCTTTACTTGTGATTGATATTGACTTGTAGACTTGTTCTCCACACCTTAATTTGATATGTTGTACTTCCATTGATTCTTTAAGGTTTGTAAGCAAAACAATAATATTTAAATTATCTCATTTGAAATCAAAAACTAAATTTAATTTAAAATTAATGACATACATATTTAGAAACCCAAAGCTCTTATGGGTGTGACTGCTCCTCCAGCTGTTGCGTTTTCCAGCTTCATAGTGCGATGCTTATCATTATGAAAGTGTATCCTCTGTCATCAGCGTCAATCAAAATCAGGGTTTTATGGTCCAATGTCCTGATATGACCTCGGGGGCTCTGACAAATACAGTTTTCAAGCCAAATATAAAGTTATTGAAACTTCTTCGCTTTGTTTTTCTCTATTGCTCAAAATGTATACACACATGTTGTTTATTTCAAGTGGAAGTATAAAGGAAGAAACTATGACCACCTATAGAAACAAAGAAACCAACTATTTTAAATATGACCTCTAGCCACATGTTGAAAACAAAAACAAAATGAGAGGGAAGTTTAAACCCAAAAGCCACATTCAGGAGGTTGTTGACTTGGAAGTCAGTCAGATGTCAGGATAGCTGTTGAAGCTTTGCTGTAAAAGGATCTAAGTGCGACAAGAAGGGGGAGTAGTCTGCAACGCTCTGTCTTTCTTTTGAAGATCCCTCACTCTCTCTCTCTTTTCAGCAGCTAACTCTCTTATTTCTTTCAGTCAATGACTATCTACTTGTGCAGCCTTACAGTACAAGACAGTTGGTTGCCATGGCGTCAAATGCCAGCCACATGTTGGAGGCTGCCTTGGAGCAAATGGATGACATTATTGCTGGTAAGAGTTTTTCTTTCGTTATTAGACATTCAATACGCTGCCAAGTTTGTAATTGCAGGCATTCTTAAAACCGGCGCCACCCACATGACTTTCCCATATGAAAATCATGTGGGTAGAGCCTTATTGGACATATAGTAAACATAAGAGAGGAGTTGTGATGGAAAAGTCAAAATAACAAAAGAGCAAGTATAGTAAGGGCTGAGCTTACGAGATGAGTTTGTTTCCATGACTTGACTGAGATTAAAGTAAACAGTTTTTTGATTATATGACATTTCAGTAATCTTCCTCTTCTATATTCTTTAATCAGACACTCATTCAATAAACACGTTTGTACTTTCATTGCTTCTCCTTGAGCTTGTAAATCTCACTGTGCATATATTGCATAAAATCCAAGTCACAATCTGTGTCTTTGCTTCTGAATTTTCTAGCAGAGGTGCTACATTTTTGTCATTGCTGTTTGGCACAACCTCATCAGTGTGTTAGTGTTTTTGCACAGGCTCATAATGACAATGTTCTAATAATACAGGTGACCGTTCAGCCATTACCACACTCTACTGACAATTACACCACAGCTAACAACCTATAACCCACACAATCAGAAATGTATACAAAAACGATGCATTTGTCCCGGTTGTGTAGAGTGATTGTACCTTTGATTCAACTTTTTAACAAATATAAGAAGGACTCACTGCATTTCAGACTGGACAATTGCAGAAACGTTCAAGTTGAACCACAAATTTGGGTGATTTCAGAATCCACAGTAAACAGCCATTCGATGCTTTTCACATACAGTGAGCCACATTGGAGCAGAATACCACCCTCAAGAGGCCAATTACAGGAATTATCCTTAATATACTGAAGCCTGCCATTCATTCCTTATCAGCTATAACCTCAATACTGAGGCCTAGTTCATTATGATGCTGTCATTCATTTTCCAAAAAGTTTTCTGTGTATTTCCTGTTGTTCTTTCCTTTAGGTAAAATGGGTGAAGGGCTGTTCACCACTCTTATGCAAATAGGTGGCCAGTATTGCCCAGCCCCTGAGTGTACCTCACAATTTACCCTGGATCCAATGGTGGACCCCGCCCTAAAGGCTCTCCAGCTGACTGAGGCCCTCAGGGCAGTGCTGGAGGGGCAGGCAAGCGAGCAAGAACAACAATCTCTCAGGAACCAAGTCTCCACTGAAACAGCACACATTATACTGAAATGGCTGGACAGAGGTGAGGTGAGTGTTGTTTCACTGAAGGCCGTACACACAATAACAACGATGGACAAAAGGAAAGGAAGAGCATTATATGACAATCAGAATGCAAATCTAATATCCAATCTGAAAATATTAAAATCCAATAAATGAGAATGGCACGGCTGGCCGAATTCTTTACCTTAGAGGAAAGCTTAATGGTGAGTCACGGGCCATAAGCCAACACAATTTATTGTTTTGTTAAAAAAAGAAATATGGTACTGCGATCCTGAGTTCCATAACTTGAAATGCCTTTTGTCTGCATGCCTGTCTCCGTCTCACACTTCTATTTTTAGCTCATCAAACTGAATTCCTGCAAAGTGTCACTCTATTGCATAAATATATTGTAAGTTTATCATTTATTTTCCCACTAGAGTCTGTTAGACAAAATTAAACTTTATGGTGGTCCAACTTTGGCCTGTGGGCTCCATTTTTGGCAACCCTGTTAGAGAATTGCAAAGGCATAAAAGCAAAGGTATATAGGTTACTATACACTATATAATGTATACTTTAATTAGTTGCGTGATATAGTGTTCTTTGATCCTGGCCATCAACATCTGGCGGCCGCTTTCCTGTCTGCTGAAAGCAGTTAGCAGAAACTGGAACTATTGCAAACTGCACCGGTAATGAAAACCAGAGCTCCTGTTTAAAGTAAAAGCACCCACTCCCCCTTTCACTGCCCAATTTCCTTTGTTCCTGTACCCCCTGCAGTACTCCTATCCTCTCTTTTCTGTTTGTTTATCTCTTGCATGTAATCTACCCTCGTCTACTCTACTTAACTTAAAATATTGTCAACTTTTCACTTGCATTCCCTTTCAGTCTCCTCCACCAACTCCTCCTCCCCTTCTGCGTGGTCTTTACTGACATCTTGCTTTGCACCACATCTGACAAGCATGTGTTGCAGAAAGTTTCCTCTCCTGTGCCCCTTTAGGAAGCCCCGCAAAATGATCTCGACCGAGAGGTACTTCAGACAGAGCAAGACAGGGATAGAGACAGACATAGAGAGGTACGAGAGAGGAAAGGGAGGACAGAAAAGGTGAGAGACCATGAGATGCAACAGAAATTCAGCAGAAATACTGATGCCGTTTGGGTGTGCTTCAGAGGAAAAGCAGAGGAAAAGCAGGAGAAAAGCCAAAGGGGAAGTTAAAAAGAACTAGAAAAAAGTGGAGAGAAGAAAGAAAGGGAGTACAGCCAACTGGCATAGTTTGAGTTATTCGCCTCAGCTCTAAAAGTCTCAGGCTGCCCAGACTCCAAACCACACGGACTGAGGTCCTCTCTGCTCTCTCAACTAACACTGCAGTATGGACGCTCTCTAAAAGGACTAAAGTTGGATTCAGTGAGACCAAAAGTGCAGCACAGTCAGAGCAATTGCTTAGTCTTAGGAAGGATTTTGTATCTGTTCATCCTCCCTGATGCTTCCTAGCACCGTCGCAATTATTTTAGTATCTTACATTAAGAGCCAGAACTACGGTACAATGGGCCTGCACAATGGAGTATGATATTGACTTCTACAAACACTTTGCCTGGCTTAAGAAGGTAAGACATTAACCACTTGCATGTCTACTCTTCAACCTTTAAACTGCACGAGTGTTTGCAAAAAGGATATTGGTTGTTTATTTTCAGTCTTGCAGTGGTGTTGCTTTTATGATATAATTATGGTTTCCCTGGTAGCTAATTTGGGAGGACATGTTTTGATTGTGAGTTGAGGAGGTGTGCTGCAGGATGTGCAACACATAAACTGTACGCTCCTTGCAGCCTAGAAAACATTTCAGTTAAGAAGTTAAGAGGAACAATATCATGGTAGATAGTAAATTGATCATAACATGGGTGAATTAATGAATTCACATGAAGTCTGCTAACTGGTCACAAGGTTTAATGTTTGAGGTGATAGATGAATGGATATGCATGTCAGCTGAGATCATTTCCTGCCACTTGAACCTATAGCGAGCCTCTGGACAGCATTTACCATCCTGCCTCGATTAAGAAGTCATTAGTACTCGCTGCATCCCATTATGTTATACTTTATTCAGAATGTTTGATACATAGAGGAACCGTTTTCATTGATGTACCTGTCGATCATTATTATTTGCAATTTTGACCAGGATGTTTCATAAAAGACAAGATTGTTGTTATTTTTATTGACGATGTTTAGAATATTTTTGAAATTGTATGAAAGTATATTAAAAGAATATATGGAGAGAGAAAAACACTGTATCAATGGAATCACTTTTACAATGTAATGCAATGCAAAAGTCCAGTTATTTTTCAACTAGGTTTAATCCACATTAAAACACAAATCAACACAACATGACAGTGTCAACACAAAAAATACAAATGTGAGGTTTCTCATAGGACTATAATTTTGTATTTCATTAAAATATATGTTATACGTTTTATTAGTATGTATTTGTATGGTCATTCCGTTTTACTCTTCAGTGCTACTCATTAGACATAAACCCCATTCAAAGCCAAGTTGTGAAGCACATAGGATATATGTCTGAAGTTAGAGGGGAAAAAAATGTAAGGGAGCTGTTTACAACATAAACAAAGCCAGAAGATACTATTACCAAACACTGAACTTAGAAAAATGGCAAGGGGTCTAGAAGAGGGACTGTCCAGGACACACACACTATTAATCATGAAAAGTAATAATAAAGAATATCTGAAATAATACTTAAAGTAAACATGATGTACGATCACATATTACACTAATAACACAGATGAAGTGAGTGTTTTTAAAGCATAAGGCAAAGAGTTTATTAAATGCTTAACAGTATTTTTGAATTATTGCAAACCATTCGCTGGCTCAGAATGATATGAGCTGGTCTGCATAATGTTTCCATGGTTGTGGTTGAAAGCCAGGATTTCAGAGAAATGTGAGACTATTGGGTTGCACTTTGCTTCTCGTTCACACTGATCGTTCTAAAATGTTCCTAGGTCTGCTTCACACTAAATTGTTTCCCACCTATCAGATTGTGCAGGATTAGTGCCTCTAAACCTTTTGCAGGCTTTTCCGCACATGATCTACTGACACAACAGAGTTAATGCTGAGAGTTATGTGTGTTTTCGTGCATCTGTGTGTACTGTACACAGAGAGCTACCTCAATGAAGAAAACCAAATCAAACCCACTGTCCTGTATTTAACTGTGTATTTACTGAACTTAATAGCAGACCTTTTTTCGAAAGGTAAACCTCCATTCAACTGGCAATAGTGAGTCCTACCAGGAGCGGTTATCACGTCTGGAGGGAGACAAAGAGTCACTTATTCTGCAGGTGAGTTTTGTCAGTCCTAGCGTTTCAAAGTACATAACAAAATGTTATCTGTTTATTTTTGTTTAAGAATAATATAACCGTTAAAAAAAATGTAAACCTGAAGAATGCCTGGACATTTGTTTATAGAAGTAAATTATTTCCATTTGGTATCAGCCTGCTCAAATACAAGAGGCCATATGACAACACTGTGAGTGGGAGCTGATTCTGAACAGTGCCCATATCACATAACAGTGTTAGAGGAACAAGTAGAGGAAACTGAGGGCGAAGGTAGGTCAAAGTCTAGTGTTGTAAAGGTTGCGCAATTGCTGTATTTCTGTTGAACAGGTGAATCAGCAGCTGTAAAGCTGGGTATGGCGCTGTGGCTACAACACTAGAATGTCTTGTTTTTTATGATTTCTTTGTCTATTATGTAGGTGTGAGTAGTTATGACACTGCTGAACAAGTGCTTATCTCAGACAGGCTGAGGCTAGCACCACCATGTGCTGTAGCGTGTAGGTGTGTGTGAGAGCAGGTGGTCTGTTTGTTTCTTTAGGCCTCACATATAACATTCCTTTAGAAAATATGCTTCACTTGGTTGGTCGGATGGGCCTATTACTATGTGATTAGCTATGATGTGGCCCTAATAGCTTCTTTGCAGATTTATATTTAACCTGCATTTTGCTGACATTTGCTGGCGCCACTGAAGTGTGCAAGCACTGACTGAGGAACAAGGGATCATTCATTTTACGTTTACACTATTTAATCAGTCACAGATGTAGACATTTCCAAAAATTGAGAGGTTGGGTGTAGAAAAAACATCCTCATCCCCGCTAACTTTCTGTCCAAACACACACATACACACAGGTGAGCGTGCTGACAGACCAGGTGGAAGCTCAGGGGGCCAAAATCAGCGATCTACAGAACTCTCTGGTGGAGCATCAGCACAAACTCAACTCCACTGAGGAGATGCTACAGCAGGTACACAGCTTCACATACCTTGCGTAGAAAAACATCTTACATTGGACTTTCTCAATATACTACCAAATGCTTGATGTATTACTGGATCAAAATCAGGAAACTCTGACTTCCCTCAAGAGACATCCAGGACTTTTACATCAATATCGTTCTTCCATTTAACAACACTGTTGATCTGTCTATCACATCTGACTGTTCTGCAGATTCAATCTTCTCTCATAAGCTGTGGGATGAGTTATGCTTCTTGGGAACAAATTCCTTTTAAGATTCCAGTGTTTCTCTCTGCAGATTACCTTGACAACCAAAAATATTTAGGACGCTCAGACTCATTCCTCAGCAGTGTCTCAGAGTGTTTTTTCTAGTTTATGCGGGGCCAGACTTCTCTGTCTGGGCAGGTGATTACAGAAATCATTAGCCACACCCACAACCTGTAACCACCAAGAACGTTCCCAAACACGTGCACACACACATATTGTACACAAATGTTGAAAAGCATGCACACTAACACAAACATAAAGGGAGAGAGGGAGAGAGAGAGAGAGAGACAGAGAGAGAGAGAGAGAGAGAGAGAGAGAGAGAGAGAGAGGGAGAGAGAGAGAGAGGAAAACAGAGTAAAGGAAAATGCGTTTTAAGAGAAAGGGAGGAACAGCTGAAAAAGGTGGAGAAATGGGAGGGGATAAGGGTGGTGCTTTAAGAGTTAGAAGTTTGTGTGTGCAACTTTCAGTTGTTTGCTTTTGACTTGAAATTGAATAGAGGCTTTGCTGAACACTCTGAAGGACACTGAATGGAATGGATTTATGAAACTGTAATTTATTGAAACTACAGGGTGCTTTAAACCAAAGCATCTATGAAGGATATACACATACTTTTCTTTTGCTGCAGGCAGACACTGGAGTAAGGTGAACCAGGTATTACGCATAATGTCATTATTGCAATGCTGCCCATCTGAAATATAAATTCAAAGTAGACTGTTTAAACATATACGACTAATTGTATGTGCGCCAGGATTGCGTCTTTTAACTATAATGAGTTGTGAACTTCATACTCACTGTGTACTTCTCTGTACAGTGCTGTATGTGTACAGAGTATCAAAGGGCAGCCAGGGCTGGTTTCTTGGAGACATGGTCATTATGAGGCTTTGGACCTGAGCCGTAAATCTCTTCCTGGTGACAAAGCTTTAATATTTTCCATGTGTACGCTCTAGAAGAAGCCTAGAAATTTTCCAAAACCAGAGTTTAAATGGATATATCAATATGTACTGTTTGCCTCTCTCCAATACTCATTCCTAGACCTTAAGTGATTTAGCACCTGCTTGACATCAACCAAATTAGTAATACATCTGCCCACATAGCCTGGCCTAACTCTCAAGGCTGACAGTTGTTCATGACAGATAGTACCAGAACTCTATAGCAGGCCCAAAGTCTCCCTCAGCACCAGGTTAGACTGGCAGTGGTTCAAAGTCACAGGAAAATGCACCTGTCAAAGTTATTTTAATGTTCTTTCTGAGAATGTTTTGCATGCTTTTGGTATCTTTCTCTCTCACTCTCTCTCCCCCTCTGCTGTGTACTTTGACTGAGCTGTGAAATAGGCATTATAAATAGTGGTCATGGGTTGTGTATATTTAGCCACTCAAACAGCGTCTGAAACCAGTGGGTTTGTCTGGGGCACTGTCATTACAGCACTGGAAGCGTGCTGTGCCTCATACTTAATGTTGCCTTTGTTCAGTAAGTATCGAGTGTTTTGTATTATTGACGGGATTATGTATTCATGTATGTTAGTTTTTAACTGAACGTCTTTCTGTGTTGCCTCATGCTCTTGCTGTATGTTGTTGATGACAGGAGTTCCTGCATAGGACGTCACTGGAGAACCAGAAGCTGAGTCTTATGGGGGAGGTGTCCTACCTGAAACTAAAGCTGGCAGACATGGAGGGAAAACAGGGCCATGGGGCCGAAAGGCAGCACAAAGCAGAGGTAGGGCTAATCAGAGAGCCAAATATACCTACTCTGTGTGGTATTTTAATTTTAATATGCAGTACAGCCTGTAGGTAAGGGTGTGTTGTTTGTCAGAACTTCTTTCAAACCAAATTGTTCCCGTCAAAACAAGGTTGCCAAGTTTGAAAAGTAGTTGGAGTTTTATTACTAGAACAGGTTTCTTATATTTTAAATGTAGCAGTTAAACCTCATATTCGTGACTATGTACAGTAAATGTGAACGTATAGCTTGTTTCGCTGAGGATTATTTGCGAGGAGGAATTAATTCGGCTAAAATCCCCCCCAAAAATGTTTTACAGTCCTCTGTAATTTTACCTAACTCTGCCAGGAGTGAAGGGGTTACTCACAAAAATGTGTCGTATTGATGGCTCTAACATTATAGTCAGCTGCCGATTTAATGGATGTTCATAAACACTTTCTTGATAGATGGAAGGGAATATTCACCTAGACTCTGGGTCTGTTATTTCTGGGCAAAGTCCACATGAAAACAAAGTCTCCAGGGGATTTACATTTTTGTCAGTTTAAACTGAATCATGTATTTGCTTTAGAGTGATGTGTTATGTTACCAGCAGGCTTTCAGTGACCATATAAATTGGAGAAAGAGGAAGCAGGGAAAGCAGCACTTTAGCAGACAGGATACTGTAATGTATGTAGTTACTTCCAAAACACTGCTGGTCAAAGAGCCTTTGTGTCCTCAGGTTAAAAGAGTCCCTGCATAGCAGAGCGGGCTGATGGATGGCAGACCAAATATGAATCTGTTTTGCTTCAGCTGAGCGAATGTTGTTTTTGGTTGTGGGTAAAGGTTCAATTGGCCAGTCTAAAAAAAAGGAACTGAAGACATGTTCCCAAAAACATTTCACATACGCGTTTGAAAATTATTATTCAAATATGGATGAGCACAGGGAGGGATTTGATTTGCATTTCTAAGCAGAAGGTAGCAGCACACTGAACATGTGATGTAGTGGACGGCAGTGTTCCAGCCCTTCTTAATCTTGCTTTCACAAACCAACTTTCCCAACAGCTGCTTGGACTTAAGGAGAACAGGAAAAAAAATCAGCTTTGAACTATTTATTGGCCTCCCACGTGCTGCCTCTACAATAAAAACATGTCCACACATATGCATGTTCACGGGCACATACACACACACAACATGCGGAAGCCTCCTTGCTGTGGAGCCAGTATGCTCGCAGTTAAATTTAGTCAAGCAGGCACTCCATATCATCTGTCATATCCGCTGTACTGGACCCCAAGTGAGACTTCCTCTATCCACAGTCCAGGCATAGCTCCGCTGTTGTTTACACTCTTTCTGAGGGAACATGGGTCCAGATAACCTCTAAAAGATGGCAAACCTACTCGCCTAAAGTGCAACTGGCCCAGCGCGTCAGTAAATAAGTACCAACCTTGGGTTTATGCTTCAAATACTGGCTCACTAGCATATTTATGTAATAAGACTCAAGCCCAAATATACAGTATATGCTCCAGATATTTTGAATATCAGGTTTGGTCAATATAAGGTAGAGTAGAAAGGAAAAATAACGTCAATAAAAAACACACAGACAAGCACACACTTATATCTATACATATCAACACACATTTATAGTATTTCCTCTTGCTTTCTTAAAGAAACCTCTTAATTCTTTTTTCCCCGCTGCATCTTTCAGACTGTAGTGAATTTCATTAGTGAGCTGCAGGAGCAGATGTGTAGGTTTCAGGAGGAGATCAATAGCAAGATTCAGGAGAAAAAGGCTTTGGAGATCCCAACTGAGAGCAGCTCTCCTGTGGCCTGCCCCACGGAGTCCACTGAGGGCGAGGGATCAAACACCGGACCGTCTTGTGACAGAACTTCAGAAGGGATGAACAAACTAGAAGAGACTCCAGATGGGCCTGATGGGAACAAACACACCCTGGAAGAGGGTAGCTCAGAGCAGCAGAACCACTGTGGAGAAGAAAGTGTAGGCACAGCCTGCCTGCACGGCTTCAAATGATGTGTTCAGCATGGGTTGTCTCACTTTAGTGTGTGTTATC
This sequence comes from Eleginops maclovinus, assembly GCF_036324505.1. Taxonomy (NCBI): domain Eukaryota; kingdom Metazoa; phylum Chordata; class Actinopteri; order Perciformes; family Eleginopidae; genus Eleginops; species Eleginops maclovinus. The sequence goes on from NC_086352.1 coordinate 14,766,368, forward strand.
CTTAGCTTTGGATGCAAATGAAACAAGCACGCACTAAGTATCCCCAGCAGTCCTAAATGTCTGCCTAAATTGTGTGAAAAATAATCCCATCTGTCAGTTATGCATTAGAGTGTGACACAACCAGTAGATGCATTTCATGTCATATTTAATGCTGTGTGTTATGGAAAAACAATGGAAATATTTTCTAAGAGCTCCTGTATATTTAAACAAGCTAAATGTTCTCATACGTTCTGTTATAGGGCTTACTGAAAGAGCTCAGGACTCTCAAGGACAAAGTGGACAACCTGGAGGATCAGAAGTCCCAGTATGAGAAGAAACTCCAAGCCACAAAGGTAAAAAAAGATCTGATTTTGATGGTGTCTAGACTTTGCAATAGACCATCAAAACCATCAGTGCGCAAATGCAACTGCTAACTGTCCGCTCAACTTTCCTAAATGCTGTCCAACCCGCTGTTCCAGCCAGTTATGCGAGTCACCACTGTTTTCTTAGGAAGTCGGAGAACTGCTTCACCTTCTATTTAAAGTCCTGTAGAAATAGATTTAATAATGGAATAATCCCCTTTAATTACCTACTTGTTTATCTTTGCATGATCCCATTGTCTTAACTTCTAAGACTTTCTTGAGCAGTCTTGCATGCTCTCAGCCTTTGATAAAATCATTATCTTTCCCCATCTCTCTTACAGTCTTTCCTGCTGCATTTCCCCTCTGGCACTTTATCCGACTATGATTTACATACATTTTATTTGCTGTTTTACAGTGTATGTGAACACTGTATATTACCATCTGCAGGACGATTTCAGAAGTTTATCATATATCCTATTGGCTCTTCACTATCAACTGGATGTTTACCAAGAATTATTTAAACTATTTCACAGATTGTATTATAGTTTTTCTGGAGCTTTGGTAGATTGATAGAAATAAGGTTTTGAATCAAGCTAATAACTGGACACAGATGTTGATATGGTATTTGGTATGAGAATGCCTTCCTCTGTGAGTTTATGTATCTAACTTTACCTTTTGAAACAAACCATTCGCGTGTATTCCTGACCACTAATTTCGACATACCATACAGACGTAACATAATAAACACTGCTAAATAGATCAGCGTGAAGTCATAAGTACCACAAGTTTCTCAGATTCGATGTCTACCAGAATCCCTGTGTGTGCTGTAATGATTCTTCTGTTTCATTGACATGCATAGGTTTGTTAGTGGTGTGGAGAAAAAAATGTAATCTTTCAAAATGTTGTTTTCAAGTGCAGACATGTGCAGGCAATAAGATTTGAATTTCTTGTTTTTCTGTGTAGAAAATAACCGATAAGCATGTTCAAACAGACAGTGTTTCCGATTGCAGTATATAACCCTTCTAAGATTGGTTCACTGTGTGGCCCCCACAGGCAGAGATCAGCAGCCTTCAGCAGCTTCTGCTCAGTAAGAACGCTGAGATCGAGAGCTTGCACACTCAGCTGTTGGCCAGACCCTCTCTATCCCTTGAGAGCCCGGAGAGAGGTAAGCATGGTACACAGCGTCAAACAACCTGCCAACAACAGTTTGCCACTCTTAAACAGTAACCAAGCCTGATAGGTAACGCAGTGAATGACTCATATTTGCATCCGTTTACTTGCAGTAAGATCTGTGGGAAAATTACGTTTTGGCCCATGATAGAATATTTCATCTCACGTCTGTCTGACTGTCTGTCTGTCTGTCTGTCTGTCTGTGGCTAAACAGCATATGTGAGCATTAGCAGTACTTAATGAAAAACACTTAAAACCAACCCATGGGCCATGTCTACTTTTCGATCTTTCAATTAAATTATTCCTTTATTCCGGACCTGTCTCTGTATTTCATAAGATTTTGTTGCCTTCTGTTCTGAGGGGCAGCTATGGATATAACCAAATCATTTCAGACTATTTGATGCACTATATTTTCTCCCTTTGGTTTTTCAGTGTCTATATGGTTTCCTATGAAAAAATATTGTTGTTTCTTCCAATTTTGTCAGTTAAACACATCTCTGGGGTACTTGCTCAGTATAACCAATGCCAAGCAATGTTGCCTGTAATAGTTACAAAGGAAGTGTTGATAGACTGTGGGCCCAAATATGTGAAAGCTGACATGGCTAAAGCTATGATTGGTAGATTAAAAAAGGCTTGGGAGAATCTAAAAATAGACAGTTTTGGATGGCACTACAGTGAGGATAACATCTACATTATGCTAGCATGTATTTTTGCCTTTCCTATTCAACTGTATGTCACTATTTTACTATTCAAAATACTAATTTGTTTGACATGACATGAGCAGCTGCCTTTACAAATGAATAATCAGTGATGGGTTTCTTCTTTTTAGATCAGGAGCTGCAGAGGCTAAGGAGTGGAATGAAATCACTGGTGTCTGCCAATGATGAAAAGGTAAGTTAGCAGTGATGTGGAAATCTTTCCTTTCTCTTCTCAACACAGCTGCATGTGATTATGCAGTATAAGCAGCATGTGTGTTGCGTTAGTTAACTACAACGTAGAGTGTCTTACTGGCCTGTATATAGAACTGCTATCATCATGCAGTTTGAAAGGTTAAAAGGTAACTGTTTTTAGATGTTGTCATTTCTCAGAGACACCGCCCTCCACCATTTATAGTACAGAGGGGCTTTTGTATTCACCCTCCCAGACACTCTCGGACTTTAAAGACTCACAGACGAGGGCCTACATGTGGCACACTACCGAGGACACACACGTACACAAACCCCAAGGCGGGCCATTTCAGGCAAAGCCACACTTAAGTAGGCCTGGATCTGCCAGGCCTAATTTTGGAGTGAGCTGCATTAGGAGAACCATGACAAAACCAGGCATGGGCACCACTTCAAAAAATACACAGCTGCTTACCACAACTAACATTTCCAGCCAGGCCTGTGTCAAACCCCTCCCTATACACAACTTTGATGTACTGTAAAGGCCATATGGTAAAAGAGCGACGTTTGTGTGGTGTATGGGTCAGTAATAGAGGGAAGCGGATAGTCCATATGTGTTTCCTAACCTTAGATAAACATCTTAATTGAGTTTCCTCTCTGTTTACTTTAGGATCGACGCATTGAAGAGCTCACTCTGCTCCTGAATCAGTGCAAGCAATTCAGAGAGGTCACTCACACCGCACAGCAAGGTAATCAGCTTATTCACTCCGTTATCCATCCCTAGTGGCATTTCTAATTATGTGAGCTACAATGTTGAGCATAATGAAAGCCACAACTCTTACCCTTCTTAACAGAAACGTACACCACTGCTTGAGCTGAGAAAGATGTGTTTCTTCTCTTTGTTACTGTAGCTCCACCTGCTGTTCGGTCATTGTCAAATGGCAGGACTCCTTCAAGCAGCAGTGAGGAAGAGGAGCATGTACTGATGAAAAATACTGACTCTGCCAGTGTAAAATCTGTGGATGTCAAGTCTGAAGTGAGTATAAACAATTTCAGCTACTTGGTAGACATTTGTTTGTTTAAACATAATATTGATTTTCATTTCCCCTTTAAAGGTTTCAACAAGCAGTTCTTCCTCCCAACAAACATCTGTATCATCAGCCCAGAAGGACAGTGATTCCAGGTAATAAAGCAGCTGTTTGTTAATGGATGACCCTGATATCTCTGAGTTGGATTTGACTGAGATGTTTTTGTCTTCTCAGAACGGACCCGCCAACTTTATCAAGTAGCATGAACGACCTAAAAATTGGACCTTTACAAAAGGTAATCATCCCACAAATGTAGTGTGCCAATCATCTATCTTATCGTTCTTAGATGTGGCCTATACAATCAACAATGGAGGCTTAAAATCCTTACTTTGTTCTACATTTTACTGGAAGCTAAAAAAAAATGTGTACACGATTAATGCATGAGGTCAGTCTGATAGTCTGATTTTTGATTTGCCCAGGACATGATACTCACAATAAATATATTTACAGTTATAATTTGTTCCTTTTGTTTCTGCGTGTGGTTCATCCAGATTGGTCTGGATGACACCAGAAGTCAGACGCTGCCTGTGAATTCCTCTCTGTCGGAGCAGAACGGGAGCGGAGACAGCAGCAGTGAAATCCAAAGTCAAAGGTCTCCAGATGGGAGCGAAGATGGAGACTCCAGCCAAAGTAAATCCATATACATTAACTCAAGCTATGATGATGGATAGTGTGCCGTAATAATCTTTGATGTAGGATCAGACCTCATTTTTCAGGGGAATAGTCGCGGGGCCAGTAACTCCTGTGAGCAGATTCAGCTTTCATATTTGGAGCAAACCACTCTCCTTTAACCAGACGACCGCCGCACCTTTGATCACATTTAATTGCAGAGGCTCCTGACAGAGCAGATGGCTCATGGGAAAGGCTTTCTCATCAAACACACCCTCTCTCTTGCTCTGATTGACCACATTCATTTCAGATCCACCCTTCCTGAGATTCACTGACCATTTTAAATTGAGCCCCTCCCTGATTTTTCTCTGCTGCATTCCGACTGACTGCAGCCCATACCATAAATATCACACCTTGTAAAATTTTGCTTGAACCCCTTCTTTTTCACAGGGCATTAACCAGGGAATTATTTGCCAAACTCAATGATCTGTGTTCCCGCTCATGAATAGAGCACTGTACAAAGACAGACTGCCACACGTGAACTGCATTGCTCTAAATGTTATTTTTGGTATGCCAGCAAAGAAAAGAACAACGGAAAAAAATACAACCTTTTACTGCTTTCTACTCAGTAATCATCATCAAGATTTGTCTTTAACGTGTCCCTACAGGAAACCATAAATTAAGACATTCTATTTTTTCTAAGTTTCCAGTGTTGAAATGTTGTTTACTTGGCAAGACCACAGCAAGGCTATTTTTGCCAATCACAATTAAGGTCCTTTTTTTACTTGCTCCTAAAATATGTTGCTTCTAAAGTTGCCCTCCACAGCACGTTCATAAATCTTGAACCATATTTGTACTTACACTGACTGTAGTTTTTGTTCTGTTTTACAGGAAAGTTGGAGAAAGCCGATGACAGCAATTCAAGCGATAATTCTCCCGTTCATTCGGCAGAGAACACACAGCCTGGCCAAAGAGCTGTGGGCTCACCAGAATACATGAAGAATAACAGGAGCTTAAAGAGGCTCTGGGGAAAGTGAGTGTGGGAATTTACAGTGATACATCAACAATACACTGACAGAAATGATGGCCAAGTAGAGAAGGAAAAGGAAAACAAACAAAAAGACCTAAATAAATTATATGTATAAATATGTACTTTATGCCAAAATACACATGGTTTATATAGAATATTTCTGTTTATAAATAATATACGTTATGTTATGTTAAGAGATTTTTCCCTGAATTATATTTCCTGCATACAAAAAACGTACTTATTGTTGCACAAAATAGTGAGATGTTGAATGATTAATAATTACCGTATCAGTCTAAAAGTAATAAAGAGGGATTTCCTTTTTTCCCACTATCATTATTTATCTGAAAATGTATATGCATCAATAGTGATGTAAATTAATTTATCTTGCCAAATCGGTTCATCTGATCATTTAACTTAGAGAATGAAATTGGTATTATGAGCAAGATGGCGCCGAGGATGGCTGCCGTGTCTCGAGCTCCTCAACAACTCCACTATTTGCACCATGTATGTTGAGTTGTTGGAGGAGCATGGGACATAAGATTTTCATTGCCAACAAATACATTGTATATGCTGTGCATATGACCAATAAAACCTTGAAACCTTAACTCTCATTCACACAGACTTCGGAGAACCCAGTCAGGAGGACTGCAGGCAGGCGATCCAGACGGCGGTCCGTTTAGAAGAGGGGGTCTGCGTGCGACAGCTGGACCCAGACTGACCAGGACCCCTGAGTCTTATGACCCAGCACGGTAAAGATCAGTGTGACTCTACTATCTGTTTAGTACAGCAGTCCTACTATTGAGAGTTAAGGGGTTTTGTATCAGGCAAGTTTTTGCTTTAGGCTACTCCTTTAAAAAAATCTGATTTGGTTCTTATCCCTCATCATGTGCTTTCACCATTCTTTAAAACACCCAAATTAAGCAGTGTAACAAATACGGTTTTAAATGTATTACATAGATACTGTAGATCACATTAGTACTTCACATTAATGAATCAGTTAATTATCTGTTTTGACCCTTTTTTTATTTCAGTGATCTGAATATTCCATTCAGCCAATGGACCAAAGAGCAGGTGTGTGGCTGGCTGGAGGACTATGGGCTGGGCCAGTATGTTAATCTCACCCGGCAGTGGGTCGAACACGGACAGACGCTACTGTCGGCCACACCTCAGGACTTTGAGAAGGTCAGAGAATAAAACAGGACAGTTAAACAAATGTTGAGGAAAAGATGTGAATCTACAACATGATTAAGTTTTTACATATAACTACACATAACACATTAAATGTTATATTGAAGACTTTAAACGGCTAAATTAAACTACAGTGTGTGTAGGTTAACCACCAAAGATTCCCCAATCCTTAGTTTCACAGTGTAAGACAGTTCTTTTTTGACCTCAGGAGATGGGTATGAAGAACCCGCTGCACAGGAAGAAGTTACATCTTGCTCTCAAGGCCTTCACCACAAAGGTTATTGAGAAATCTTCAGAGCTGGACTACATCTGGGTCACACGTAAGACTCTTTCTACAAGGAATATTTGTTCTCATTTGAATCAGATCCATAGATAGAGAGTGGGACATATCGGGCCAACAAACCAAACAAAGACATGTAATGTGTGAGATGTAAATCTGTTTGGAAAAAATGCAAATATGTTCAGCATTCAGAGAGGAACTGTTTTTTGCACTGAGCAGTTACAGTAAACATGATTTTATGCTGATGGTGCTGGATTTATCATTCATATGTTTAGTGAGTGAAGTAAATTCATTTCTAATTTTCACCCACTCAGGCTGGTTGGATGATATAGGTTTGCCTCAGTATAAAGACCATTTCCATGAAGCCCGGGTGGATGGTCGAATGATACAATACCTCACAGTGGTAAGACTTAACCCTACTGTAACATTTTCCATTAATTTACATCAGATGTATTAAAAAAATGGTTTTGCATTTGTATCATTTTCAATCAGTTCACTGATCTTCACTGTTCTTTGTTCACTCAGAATGACCTCTTGACTCTGAAGGTCACCAGCCAGCTTCATCATCTCAGTATTAAATGTGCCATCCATGTCCTTCATGTCAACAAGTTCAACCCCCACTGCCTTCGACGTAGGCCAGGAGAAGAGGTAAGCCAACGTTGAATGGAGTCAAAGGAAGTGCAAGTTAGAAATTACTGTGGATTTTGCCAGGGATTGTTGAATATTTTTTTCTGTTACACTTTGTATGTACAATCTGCTCTTAGATGGTAAATAGGTCTCATTACATGAGTTGCCCAGAAGATGGCGACAGACAGACATAAAATGCCTTTAACACAAAGCATTTTTTCTGTCATCATGTATAAATGCCTCTATGGTGTATTTAAAGCATTATTCTGCCCACTTTTAATGTATTTAAAAAGTGGAACAAACTAGTGTGAGTGAGATGGAAATATAATACTTTTTGTTTTTAACTTTGACAGAAAAATCCCTCACCCTCCGAGGTGGTGCAGTGGTCAAACCACCGTGTGATGGAGTGGCTGAGAGCAGTGGAGCTAGCCGAGTATGCTCCTAATCTAAGAGGCAGCGGTGTACATGGTGGGCTTATTGTAAGTAGATTTTGAGCTTTTCTGCAAGATTTTTACATGCCTACATGACAAGACTGAACAATTACATTTGTTGCTGTCTTTTCTTGTCAATATGCTCTCCCATAGATACTTGAGCCTCGCTTCAGCTCAGAGACTTTGGCACTGCTGTTGAATATTCCTCCACAGAAGACTTTGCTCCGGCGCCACCTAGCCACTGCCTTTGCTGCCCTGGTGGGGCATCAGGCCACACAGGAGAAACGAGAGTATGGCAATGCCACAGGCCATGTACCCCTCACTACCACTGCTAAAGTAAAGGTAGGAGCAATTTAAGATTTACAATTGTTCTGTTGTTGAAGCACAATAAATCTAAATGATTTATTAATGGGTTTGACTTTTTTGTGTTTTCAGCCTAAGAAGCTGGGATTCACCCAATTCAGTCACCTCAGAAAAAGAAAACCTGATGAATCTGCGGACTATATCTGTCCTATAGATAGTGGAGCACTGACAGTAAATGGGGTTTCTCGCCTGCCCTCTTCATCAATCAGGGGCCTTAGCCCCACCTTGGACAGACAAGCTGAGAGGCAGGAGCGAGTGGGTGTAAAAGCTCAGGCTAATGGCCATAAAGAATAATTTCAAGTACAGCACACTCCCCTCTCAGTCACTAAGTGACTTTGTAAATAAGTGGAAATCTGATGCAGAAATGTACCTGCGATGAACCCATGTGAGGACTTTCTGGATGGCTGCACAAAGCAGTGTTGTTAATGTATTGTGTCAATAGTTATATGAAAGCTGCTCTCTGCATTCCTTATACAGTTGGATTCCAAAGCTTCTACTTTGCTTTAAAATAATGCATTTTTCTGTCCATTGTGTATGTAATCTTCTGCAGATTTACATTGATGACCTTTTCTTGTTATAGACCGCACAAAGCAATTGATGACCCCGGTTACTTTAAGAATGTCTCTTGTTCATATTCTGTAAGACTGACAAAAAAAATGTCTTACTTATTATTCTTGTGCACCTTTAAATATGGTTTGTTTGTACAAGATTCTCATATGCTACATTATTTCATACAATCATATGCTTTACTATAATAAACATAAGGTTGACAGTCTTTGTAGCATTTTTGGAGAAGATCAAAGGTAACGTTTTTTTGTTTCCCCATCTCATCTGGTGCTTAGCTGCTTACTGCCTCTGAACGTCTTGGTCATTTTTTATTTGGCTTAATTATATCATACAGTACTCATGTGACCTATAGGGAAAGTTTTCAAATGTATGTTTTTTTTTCCCATGAAGGTATCAACCTCTGTGCTGTATATTTCATTATAGTGAAATATGAAGGTCCTTAGAATGGATCTTTACATTTGAATGGGCTAGAATTGGTTCAAGACTGCCTTCTATTGGTCACAAATAAAAATGCAAGAACAATTGCCACAGCAGTACGTTTGGTTTGTTTGTTTGTTTTGGTGAGTTGATTAAAATAAATGCATCAAACAAACAATGATTCCATTGTTAGTGAAGATTAACAGCTTCAATTACAATGTAACTTGTTTAACACACTTGAACGGTGTGTGTATATTAAGTGTGTATATATTTAAGATCATTTAAATTATACGTTTTGAGCATAGTCTGCTTGAGAACAGGCAGTTTTAGACAGCTGTCCATTACACATTGCTTATCCAGGGAAGATGTAAAATATAAAGCATTAATATGAACACATTTTTATTCATTTTCTGAAGCAAAATACATATAAAGACAAGCATATATCCTATGCATTACGGTAGAGGCCTGTAAAAAAAATGCGTTTGAAATAAAAGTGCTTACTCTACTTGTCAATAATTAATATACCTTAAACATACCTAAAAACATACCTACAATTTTCATTTATACTGGAGCTCAAATTCAGAAATATATACTAAATAATGAAATCAATAATAATTTACTACCACATTATAACACTATAAGTGAATACTTTCTCAAATTTAAAATGTAAGTATACATTAATGAAGACATATCTGATCATAAAATTGAACTTTCCTTTTCCACTGTGGACTCATTTAAATCGTCACCCAGGGATTTCAAAGGGATTCTTTTATTTTGAAATTGTACATCAGAATGTCCTGATATTATCTGAGTGGCTAGTCAGGGGGGCCTGCTACCACCCTAAAGTGAAATGGGTTGATTATGGACCGTTGTTATTCAATCCTATCTACAAACAGAGGGACATATAGGAGATTTCAATGGTGTTTTATTTTGGAATCAGAATGTCATGTTATTTTTCGAGTGACTTTCTGTGATGGCCTTTTATCAACACCAATTGAAATTAGTCACCCAGTGGAAACAGAAAGTTCAATTTTATGATCAGATAAAATTGGACTTTGCATTTAGAGAAACGAGATGTCTTTCAACATGGCACGCTGAAATCGATTTCTGGGTCACTACCAGAGGATCGAGGAGTCAAGGAGTCAACGAAGCGAAAAGTTGAGAAATGAGAAAGGGCTCTGGTGTAGATATTGGATAGCTCAACGGCTAAATTAAACAAAAGCCAACAAGACTGCCTTGATTTGGGCTATGTTTGCCTTAGTAATTTCCACTTTACTTTATTCCAGTGTATTGTAATTGTTAAGCGGTTACGGTATTTGACAAATGAGACCAAACCGGTATTAGTAGCAGTATTTCATCTTGCATAGACTGACACCGAGTGCTGTAATAAAACAAAGTCTCACTAAACGACCAATTTCCCTCCAAGTTAATCTACTTTGATTCTGCTGGCGTGTCGGTTAGCTTGGCAGACAGGGCAGCAGTCAGCTCTCCTCTGAACCCTCTTGCAGAAGCAAACAGCCTCAATTAGACCAAACACAATAATTAGGGAATCTTTTACCTCTGCATATCATTAGTTTCCTAACGGAGAACATCCTGATCAATGATTACAAATAGCAGCTTCATAAATAAATTAGTCCTGCTGATACATGTGTAACCCAACTCAATTGATCCATGTTAAATGGAAATCAGGGGGCTGCAGGAATGAGGATTGGGATGGTGGGATTTGCATAAGTTAAAGTCAGAAATACAAAAGAGAAAATTGTAGTTTAAGAATGTGTTTTTAAAGCGTTGGAAATGTCTGACACATATGTAAAAAGGCAGCATGTACATTCAGAAAATATTGAATGTTTAAAAAGGCCATATTTAAAGCCAGCAGATGTCAGTGTTGGCTGTGGATGTGTCATGTGCCATAAATACTACCAGAAACTTATCTGTTGGCTCTGGTACACCACTCAGTATTTAGTTTGCTTTTCATTCATTTTTCATCTTTGTTAAATTTTCCTTTTTTTACTCTAAGCGATTTGAAAGTGAGAAGTATTAATGCTTTTTCATTTGAGTGATACTGACTTCACCCTTAGTTTACCAAAAGATATGAAGCCTGTTGTACTGCTTTACTACATTTGTAAAGACACTTTGAGTTACACAGATTTTAACATGGGTATCATGCCAGCACACAACATATGAAATGATGTCACATAGTTAATCAAATACTGGGCTCAGTCTCATGTAGCTCCAAATGAGCCTTCTAGAGTTTGTGCATTGGCCACGTGGGTGATGGACCACAACACATGGATATTAGAGGCACTTTCAGACTCTTAGGATATAAATCTTACACCTCAAAAACACAGAAAGGCATACATTGACACAAGCCAACTGTTAAACAAGGCTGTAAATGTGTCTTTGTTTCTCTCTTTTTAGACTGCACTCTCCATCATGTTGTATGCGAGTGTTTATGTGGGTTTATCAATGTTGTATGTATGTGTTAAGAGAGGACTGCATTGTTTATAATAATGCATCTTAGCTAATTTCAGTAATGTGATCCAGCCTTTAGTAGCTGACAGCTTAATGGCTATTATTTGTGTCACCCTCTCTCATAACACTTTAGCAGTAAATTGCTATGTGCATACATCTGTGGTATGACTGACATCTTACCTTGTAATATGATAGCTATTGTTTTAATTAAGTGAAAGCGATTGTGACATTTATTGGTTTCCAAGTTACTTGTTAATGGCAATATAAGAAACAGTAAAGGTAAATTATTATGGTTTACATTGCATAAATAATTTACAAACCCTTTACTAATGATTACACATTATTCTCCCACTGAGACTGTCAATTCATTTGAATACATCACAAATAAAAACACTGCATTGGTGATGCAATGCAATCCCCCTCTTGGCAATGCCTGAGTCCTCTCCCTTTTCTCTGTCTCATCTTCTTCCTGTGTGTTCCTGAGTGTGAGAGTATATAATGTTTATTTATGCTGTATCATATATGTGGTGAAATTTTCCACTTAAATTATAAGAGTCTATAGAGACATTTATTCTGTTATCAAAGTCCCTTTTTAAAGTAATGCCAGTAGCCAGTCTGTTAGTGCTTTAAGTCATCACCCTGTCTTTTTGATCTATGGAGTCACTCAGTTGTCTTTAGTGGAGCGTAATCATGTTTTTATATGATGTCACTGGTCGTTCCTGTCATTAACTTGCCACCAGCTTGCCGGTTTGGGGAACATATTCGATGATAGGGTGGTGCATGTGTTGCGTACTCCCCATCCAGTCACTAAAGCTGTATCTGTCTCTAGCGCACCAGTTTGTTCTGACAGGCCTGCCACAATGATGACTGCATCACCCAGATGCGGCAGAGCAGCTTGCGAGCCGACCCTGACACGCCGTCAAAAAGAGCAACCAACCGTCTGCATGAGCCTTCTTCTGCCCCATCAAACCTCAGAGCCATCTCTTCCTGTACAGCCAGACACCATCAACCAGGCTGCTTTTTCTCTGTTTGCTTTCAATAGGGAGTGCATGCTTTGTATCCTTCCAGTGCCAGGATGTTGTTTTTTTTAATAGTATGTACTCTCAAGATCAGTGACTATAGATCCATTTAAATGATATGCAAACAACCTGAAATCAACACATATAAATTGTGACAGTGGCAATCCAAAACAAGCATGATGGGATGTGATTTTTGGGAAACGAAAGCTTGGTTAAGGGGCCTTTTTATTTGTAGCGAAGGAAACTCTCTGTCTGTCATGTTTAGTTTCTGGACTGGTTGTTTCAATGCCTGAAAAATGTGGCCGGTCCATTGAAAGAGAGGAGACGCATCAATCATTATGAGAAGGCAATTAGAGACATTTAATTAGTGCTCAAACCCAATCAAGATTGAGCATCATGTCACCACTTTGGTTATTTAGTCAACGTTGCAACTGGTCATCTCTTACACATCCATTATTATATCTAATGTAAAATACCTACGATATAGTTAAAGCTTTAATCACCAGTGTGTGACCGAGTGAACGCTGGCTTTTGTTGTAAAGTGAAGAATAAAAGAGGGTAATATAAATGCAAAACATTTAATTATGTATTTATTTTGAAGGCTCTTAATTGATTTTTGAAAACAATAGATGGCAATTACGTCTGTTAAGTCTGCAGTGGAACAGGCACTGCACTGAAAATGCACGACATACAGTACAATACTTACAAATTCAGCCACACACTTTTTAAATTTCAAAACTGTTTTGCATTCATTGTCTGTCCTCTCTGCAGATTGTCCACATTAACCTCTTCTGATTGACTTTCTCTTTGTGTCCCTGTAATGGGCCCCAAAGACCAGAAATAAACCAACCCACATAAATGAACTGAAGTCTCTGTATGCGTCTTTTAAAAGCTCTCTAACAAAGTTATTCAGTTGATACACAACCCTTTTACTCTTAATAAATATATGAACAATGCTAGGAGGAACAACACACACTAATGCAATTCAGCATAACCAAATTAAATCCCAAAATCATAAGCAGGTCATTCCTTTTATTTCAATCATTCACAACAAAAACATCCATTCTTGGTTATTTTCCGTATATCTGCCGGCTTTAGTACAACATGCAAGCATGTCTTCTGTGGCTGTGTGGCACATATGAAATGTTATCTGCAATGGCATTCCTCAGTTACACCCAGGTCAGTCGGACAGGTGTTCTCATTGGACATGAAAGCCTCTGGTGATGCATGTCAGTCTTGATCACCCATGATGATGGCCTGAGGTAAGGACATGGGAACTCTTTTGAGTTTCAGCACTTTTATGATGTTTTGGCAGCTAGAACAACCATTCAGACATTGAGATGGACATTCGGGACTCTTTTTATCAGGAGTTGATGTTTAAATTTTCCGGATCCTTTTCCTTTGCTATGATAGGATTTGTAATTTTTCACCCAGTCTACCTGAATGTGTCTGAGACTACTTGTGATGTTTCCATTATCTGTTCTTATGCTATAATGTGTCACTTAACAGTAAAGGTGGATGTTTGTGTTAGTCAGAGAATCCCCCGACTGATCCCAGGCTTTTGGAGTGTATAATTTTTCTAATGGGAAATAAGAAAAACAACTACATAATTGTGCAATGTAATATTCTATAACAAATACAAAGCCCACCACCAAAGACACCTATCGTTTAAATATCAGCAAGAAAAAAAAAATCTTTCTTAGGCAAAGCAGATAGATTGAGTGATCGAAAGGGCTTCAGGAAAGCAATGAAAAATGTATATTTTGTCATTCATGTTCATGAGTATTGTATCCATTGTGCAGTAATCATGAATTCACCATCTACTGGGGTTTGTCAACCTCTTACAAATACAATGGATATGTTAGAGGTGGGATACATTACATCCCATCTCTAACACATCCTGTTTACAATCTTCAAAAACATACAGCAAGGGGCTGTTAGATGAGATGAGAGTATCTCATTTGGGCAATATTGCATAAAGAAATATGCAAGAAAAAACAAACCCCAACAGCCATGCTTGATGAAATTATAGACAAAAAAATGGTCTCTGATGAATTGGCACTTAATTACTGCTTGATTAGCATAATTATGCATGTTAATAGCATCTCAAATGAATTGCAGTTGTCAGGAGGGAGGAAGCATCTGTAGTGGTGGCAGCCTGATACATATTTTCTCCTATCCAACAGCGTTGTCTAACTCTTCCCCTTAAGTGTTCACCATTAATCACTACACACTCCTTTTCCTTTGGAGTGAAATTTGGCATTTTGGGATAATTGGACTATTATTGTGGGCTTGTCACATCTGTAATAGTAGGCTAACGAGCCCCCTCGTGTGCTAGCATTCAAGGATGATGGCAGAGCATGGGCACTGAGTGGCATGGAAGGTAGAGATATGGCCCTCTAGTACTCAGATATATGATCATATTATTTGGGCTATAACTTTATATCATTAGCCTTACATCCCAAATATAGGCCTTATTTAATTCCACCACTGTGATGTTGACTGATACAGATTGACATGTAAGTACATACAACATGCCAAATTGTATCGTTCACAGAAAAACATTTTTTATGTTCTTCAAATACTGTAAAGAACATTTAATTGTAAAACAAATACTGAAATTAAGATACAATATCCGTGGTAAAGGTCCAAATTGAACTTAACCACTATGAGTACATTTCAACTCCCCACACAAAAAGCCAAGGCTTCCAAAGCCTTCACTTTTTGCAACGGGTGGTGGAAACAAGCAGCCTGCTTTTGTCCTTTGCCACCAACAGAGTTAACAATGTGCCATAATTCAGCCATTTACTTCACTAAATATAAAACGAAAGGCTGTTCTTGCTTTTAACAGTATGCTCTCAGAGAGGTATGCTCGTATGCTCCACATAAATCTATACACTGACGGTGAATGAATGCTTCAAACATTTTTGTCTTATGGAATCTTTCAAATTAAGTGGAAACCTTTAAAGTTTGTAGGTGTTACTCTATTGTACTACTCTATTGCCAACATGCAGCAACTTGCTGCAGACTGACATACTTCTCTTGTCTAAATAACCTTTATGCTGTGGGTTTGAATCCATGATCCTACAAGAATCAATGGTGTGATGGATTGCATTGATATCCCTTGCATGGCCAGCATCACAGATTCTAAAGATGACACAACCAATTTCATGGTAAACATTTCCTCTCACCGCTACTTCATCTGGCTTCTTATTATTGGCAGACATGGAGAAGAGTGCAGGGAGACAGGGTAGAGAAGAGGGAGTCTCAAGGTTGCAGGTGGCAGCCAGGAGCACTTATGGATTGAAGTAAAGGGCATGGTCTGAGATGAGCTCTGACTGCTTCATTGGGAATTCTCCTCGGGAGAATATCGCATTTGTAATAATCTCTAATCCTTTTTTATTTGAAACTGTGTCACAGGCAACAGTCTGCTGTAAGTTAACTCCAAGTTAGAACATATTGAACATTTAAAACAAAGAGCTTAAGAACTCTTGTGAATCAATTTCACACAAGATCTATTTAGTCTTTTGAGAATCAATGTACTTATCCAAATATAAAAAGAATGAACATAAATGTTTTGAAAGGGCCAGGCTTCAGGTAGGTGTAATTTGTGCCTATAATCGGCCTAGCAGTTGGCCCGTGTGACAGGGTGTGCTGTATTGGATATTAACTCACAGACGCCTGGTGGTCTGTCATTCCCACAGACAGGCCTCTTAATGCCCTAATGGCTCATTTACATTATTGATGAGCCAACCCTGGGTCACCTCAAACAGAGACTATTTAAAGGAAATAATTTTATGCAAACTACATATTGATGCACTAATGATCAATTGGCCCTTGTTTCGTGTGTTAATAATATGCAACTGTTGCAGTGTGATGTACATCTTCAATTAGAGAGTTAACCTGTCTGCTGGCTGACTCAAACAAGTGGTGCGACTGCATCATCCATTCTGTTGACCCGTAGCAAAACTGATGAAGCCTCTTGACTGACGAATGCAATGTTTTTAACTCTACAACTTCCATAAAGAGAGGAATATTATTTGAACATAATCCATCTTCTTTTTTTCTCTGTCTTTTCATACCCACCCACAGTTTTGTCCAGCGCCCTGCTGCCACTCTAATGTCCATCCATCCATCCCCTACTGGTTAAACCTATCGACCTAACACAATAGCACTGCAATTTAGCCACATGATCTGAAGATTCTTGAAAAAACTCACTTAACTCATCAGATAAGAGGTTGTCATTTACTTGTAAAGAATACGCTCAAAGCCAAATTGTAGGTGAAGAAAGGTGTCTGAACTTGCTCTTATCTTTGACTGCTGCCAACACTGAAACGTTAGTCTCCATCGTTACATGATCACGGTATATTATTGTTCTTTTTATTACAGCATTACATTGCTGTATTACATAATGCAACAATGTTTATTGGTTATCCATTTCCCTGTTGTTAAAGGGCCTGTATGATATCATACAATCTGTGACAGGTATAACAACACAAAGTTTTATATTTTTTATTTGGGTGAAACACATTTCTCTTTTTTATATACTGTATATTCTTTCCTCTGTTGTCAGAACCAGGTGACATTTCATTATTATTACATGCATTTGTTACTTTTCTTATTTAAATGAATTTTAGATTTTTGTTCAGAGAGGTCAAAGAAGATAAATCTAAGGATCTGATTGTTCAACTGCCACAATTGCTCTCGAGGGACATCTCTTTTCTCCAAAATACTATAATCAATATTGTGATCAAATACATTTGTTGTTCACACATTGATGCAAATGGGGTCTGCCAGGGCTGGTATTGTGTCTCTGACAAATTGGGGACATTGTTTGCATGCAAGGAGAATGCCTGTCTCTTATAGAATAGCACCCAGCTCAGAGTGACACAGAGGATTTGTCTTTCTGATTGATTGGTGTCATGCCTAAATGCTTATCAATCTCTTGATTTCAAAGAGCCATTCCTGAAAGAATCAACCCCTCATAGACCCCCTGTATGGAGCATCAAGGTAGTGATGTTAACTTCAACAACAGCTACTTTTCCAGAGAGTCTGTGGCATAAAGATTGATTATTATTCCCTATATGGAGTGTAAGGAGACGCTGGGGACATGCTTGTCTTTGTATCATCATTTATATCTATGACCTACAAGGTATATGGATGTCACCACTTTCCATTCAATCAGAGATAGATGACCAATATAAATCATTTAAGACTCTGAATACACCTGAATGGCTCACAGTTCCTCCGCATGGTAATAGATTTTCTCTTTTTTTGTCTAGGAAGTCCTAGTTTATATGTATATTGAATACATCTTTCACTCCGTATTTCCCTGAAGATATGCACTCACATACTGAGACGACATTCTTCAACTTGTGGTTAATTAATGTCCCCCTTAGAGGTCAGCCTCAAATGCCCCTTTGCCCCTTTACTTTACTGACAAGGAATCTACGGCAGTGCTTGACTCTCTAAATTAAGAAACCTATAAAACAGCTCCTCTTTCTGAATCTCAATCATAGGGTGAGGACCCATCACCACCCCTTAGGGCCACTCGAGCCCACTGAGCCCCTTTTAAAATGAATTACCACCATCTCTACTAGTGCCCACAGATCTTGGTGAGATTGATGGCCAAGAATAAAATGTCCCTCTTCACTTTTGGCCCTTCCACATATATCAGCCAGGAGGCCCATCATTTATCAGGCCCAATACTAGTATTAAGTATGCTGACTGATACCATTAGGATAACATATAATAATCTAAAAGGGTTTAAGGAGGGGTTCTTTTGATCTCGTAGGCAGCTGTCAGGCGCATTGATTCAGATCTAGTTGAGAGAAATTTGAAAGGTATAAGAATTTCCTTAAAACAATATCAGAGGTTGGTATAAACAAATGAAATAAAATAAACACGAGGCATACAAGTAAGCTTCTTTATTATGTTTCCTTTATTTAGATATTATTTATAATTAAAAAGCATGATGAAAGCATTTATGTCTAAAGATCTATTAGAAATATATAATATGACATGTACAATCAGTTGTTGCATATCTTTCAATCACGTTTTGAGGAAGGTGAAACAGAAAGTTGACAAAGCGTCAGGGTGAGGACAAATTAGGAGCCAAGAGTTCAAGGGTTTAAAATAATTACTGTAAAGTAAGACGCCGGGCTAAGAAACAGTTGTGGATTACATGAGACGGGACGCGAACATCAGTGCAGCCAAAGCAAAGGAAAGTGTCAAAGGTTGTGAATGTTTGCCAGATGACAAAGTGTCAGTCACACACAGGGGAAAAAATAGTCTTCCTGTCTTCAGAGTATAGCAGCCTTCCCAAAGCCTGTCAGCCAATCAAAGAGCTACTCTTAGGTGTGCGACAGCTGCTGTCACAACTCAAGACCAGGGTAGGTCACCCTTGGAAGGACTACAAGGCCAAAAATAATGTCTGAGTATTACCTTTTGCTTGTTGAGAAGCAATACTTTACAATGTGTTATTTTGAGTTTCTGGGTCGGTTGTGGGTGAGAGAAAGAAAGAAGAGAGAAAGACTTCATGTCGTTGCGAACAAATTAGGAAGCAGATTAAGATAAAAAGAATTTGAACACTTTTTGATTTTACTTATTGCTACAAAGGGAAAGACACACCGTGTAAGAAAAGAGGGCTGGACATTTTTTGTGTCTTTCCAAGGGGACAGTTTGGTACCCCCAACTATTTGTTTGATATACTGTTGCCATCTGTACTTGAGAAAAACAATCCCAAGAGCATGGTGGACTCAGGGTAACTGAAATAATATGTTTAACATAAATAATCAGAATTCAACCTAAACTTGGTCAAAATCTACAAGACACAACCAACCATCTTAGATCATACTTAATAAACGCATGGGATGCCTTTCCATGGTATGTGTGTTGGTAGGTGTGTTATTTTTGTATGTGTCCCCTGAAGCAGAACAATGCTGCTCTGCTACCTCACTTTAAAAGCTTTGAAAAAGAAAAACAATTAAGAGAGGAGACAATAGCCTCTGTAATGTTTTGATATGCACAGACGTGGTGTAGATGGATCTGATGGATCTGATGCAAACAGCAGTCAAGCATTATGCCTGCCTGGCCGATGGCAGAGGAGAAAGGGGACTCCATATAAATGGGAAATTAGCGGGAAGCTTCGTCAAAAGTAATTAACTCCCCTCCTTACCACTGTCCATTAGCCCTGACATGATGACACAGGAGGAAAAAACATTCATGTCAACTGTGGCAGCCGCCCGCGCTGATCAGATAAACATTTTTTTGTTTTGTTTTGACGCCTGATTACAAAATGATTAGCCAGCGTGCCTGTCTCCTCCTTACCCTTCACCTCCCCTGTGGCTTGATTGACATACGAGGTGATATGCTGTTGGGTCTGTGTAAGCTGTCTACCACCCTTTCTGCCACACACACACACACACACACACACACACACACACACACACACACACACACACACACACACACACACACACACACACACACACACACACACACACACACACACACACACACACACACACACACACACACACACACACACACACACACACACACACTTGTTCTTTGTTGGTTATCATGACTTTTGAAGCTCTTGCATTTATATCTGAATATTTTCAGGTATTATACAAATAAATACTTTTTTTCAGGGTCCTTTTTTTACCATTATTATGATTTTTCCTGTAAATAAACAATATATATATTATATATATATATATAGTCTTTAAGGATTTGTCGAAGAGACCACCAGCAGAATCATAGATTTTTCCTGCAGCTCCTGTTTTCTCTATATGCACACAAAGTTAATTAGTAATAATGAATGTTATTCACTACCTCAGACATTTCATTATGTAAATGTATTTATATTTGTTCATTTACAAGTGGGATTCAGAAGTACAGTATTTTTATTACATGGGTTTTATATATCTGGTTGTAGTGAGAAATGTTAACATGTATGGAACTCAATGGTATAGCATTAAGGATTTGATTTCAATCAAATTTACATTTTTTTTAAATAATAGGTACAAAGTATGAAATATCATTGGGTATACTTAATTCTCTCTGGGTGTTTACCAGTTTAACCATACTGTCATATCCTTGTGGTTGATCATTTACTAGCATGTCATGTTTAACACCAGCTTTACAGAGCTTTAGATAAGACACAGATAGCTTCTTGGTAGAACAGTGTCAAAGGGTTGGATAGAGTAGAAACATGTATACTGTACGCTCAACAGTGGACTTTTGTGAGGGCTCACTATTCATTTGGAAAAGATTTACTATCCAATGTTTGAGGTGAATCAGATTTTAAGAGAGCAATTGATCTTGATCTCTGATGAAATAATGGATGATTGCTTATTTAGATAAGAGCGGAAAGAGCATGGGATGCCCTTGTGTTTGTTTCAGTAGCAGTAGGAATGTTCATTGATCACCCACGAGGCTGTAGGAGCTCATATTTTGATAAGGATGTGATAAGATGTGATAAAAGCATGATAAGGACAGTATCTTAAATTGTGTGCTGTATTGATTTACTGCCAGTGTACATAGGCTACAAATGGCATGCCACCTCCGTCTTTTCCTCCAAACCATTTCTCGGATTGAGTCAAAGTAGTCACATTATATATTTAATATATGTCATGTGAGTGAGTTGCATGCAGAAATCCATTTACACTCACTTTGCTTTGCTGCAGCTTTAACATTTTCAGGAAAATAAAATCCCATTGCAGGTATTTTTTGAGCCGATTCTTTAATCTCAAATATCAGTAATCAACACGTGAGACACACAAATTGTTATAAATATATATTTCTTTTCATGACGAATATGCATCCTCTCCATCGTTTCAAACAAATTAATTTTGACAGTATGATATTTATTGTAAAGATGATCAGTGTCACTTAATATAAAACAAAACAAGCTATAAAACTATAAACACAGGATAACTCCTTCCTTTTCCTTAAAAGCAATAAATGTCTATCTTCCCCCAATTAAAGTAATAAAAGAGATTGTTTGGACTTTGGCCCCAATTCACAAACACTGTTTCCTCTTGGAGTACTGCCAGGATTATTGACAGGATAGTATTATGATGCCATAATAGTAACTGATTGCTGCAAAGTCATTATATTCATAAATAAAGAGTCATTCAGTTCAAAAACTTCCCAAGAAACTATCACTGTAGCTTGGATAAACATTCATTTGGATGAATAAATCTAATCAAAAAGAAACACACATTTAAAACATATTAAAAGGTCACGCTGTCTTCTAAATACTGTAAATAGTAATGTTCAGCAGAATGCAGTAGATGCCAGAATATTACAAAAAGACAACATTGCTTGAGTCAGAATCTTAAGTTTTTTTTAATGAATGACGTCTGTCAAGAGTCTCGCTCACACAGTTACAAGAGAAGTCAATTTGGTTTCCTTTCCCAAAACATCATCTTATCAGTTGCGATAACTGTTGTGCAATAAAACTGATGTTTATGCTCTTCCCGCCCTACACTGAGACAGAATCATGCCCTCCAGCACATGGTGCCGTGCCTTGACCTTTGGTCTCTAGGTGGCTTTGGAACTACATTCACATTTTGAATCATGCTCTTGGGCCTGTTAAAAAAAAGAATGAACTCCATTTATTTGCAGAACAGAAAGATTGAGAAAAGCAACACAGTATTTGACGGTATACATTGTGTCATCTTATCAGCTCAAAAAACAAGCAACACTATAGGCCTATCATTTTTGAAGGATTATTTGAAACAGAATAATTGTAACTTTTTTCAAAGAGACCGGTTATGCATTGTCAGAAAGAAAAAATGGCTGTGACAAAATGATTTTTATTTTTGATACTATTCAAGGTGACAACTAACAGCATTATGCATGTTTCTGTATTCCCTCTTCTGTGTTAAGGATGACGTTGATTCTAGAAGACTTGTTTGTGGCAGTTTTGTCAAAGAGGGAAAAGTAATTGGTTATTTATTCTTACACACAATTTATGAGGCTTCTTTTTCAGATACTGTGAAATATTCACCATTCATGTTGAAATGTGATGAAGTCATAGCTTGGTTCAAGACCTTCCATTATGCTACAACAGAGACTGTATGCTTGGCTGATTATAAATCACCTTGGAAACACACGGTGATGCAAAATCCATAATGTGAACATCATGCTTAGAACCATATTTAAGCATTCTGGAGCCCTGCTACAATTGCCTGTTAGCATGCATTTTGCATTTATTTACCAATTAAAAATGCATTTGGTATGGATTTGAAAGTACTATGCAAAGCTGCAGTGCTCCTGTAAACAGATTATGGTCCTAGGGGACAGTGTGGTATTGAATGACTAAATAGGCCTACTATGATTTATGATAATGCATAAGAGAAACAGGGCTCCTACCCGCAGTCCTTTAACTCCAACTGGGGATTGGAATATTAGCATATTGCCAGTACTATTAAATTTCTTCAGTCCACAGTTAACAGGACTTATCTGTAATATTTCATTTTAGTTATTTGTTTGTGTGAAATTATTTAAATCCTTTTGCACACCATAAAATGTGTTAGAATTGTTTCCAGACATCTGTGATTGATGTTCTTAGAAAGAGGAACTCATAGCCTATTCAATGAGAGTGTACTCGCCGTATCTCTCCCACACACAAACGCAGACACGCACACAACCCAACTGCAAAATGAGCGCAAGTTTTTTTCTTTTCTTTAAAGGAATATGAGAATCAAGCTCACGCTGTACCTCAATGGACTCTGATCTCCCAGCTTTAGCATACACACCATCAGCAGGCGCTACACAGCCGAGTGCTCCATGAGTGGGAGAGAGGTGTTCGTTAAGGCCTCTTTCATTTCAATTGACGGGTTGAATGCTCCTCAGAGCGAGGGGAGATTTGGGGCATCACTATATGTGACAGAAGAGATTACAGAGGTAATCCTGCCTGCTCACCAGGGAATCATCTCGTCTTCAACTTGCTCTTATTAACTGGTTCGCACTCACAGTCGGTGTAATTAACCAATCTCTTAATTTACACCTTTTTGATTTAGTTTCTGTATTCAGCAGAGCAATTGGACTTAATATCTCTTATTCCATGGCTCAGCTATGTTTCACTCTAAGGCCGAGCCATTATCCTTTTAGCTGTGGGTTTGCAAGACTTTAGAATAAGTAGTCATGTAGTTTTGTATTACAATAGGCCTATCCTGCAGTACAAGGGTTCCTGGCTGAGTCAAAGGTTTTTTACCCCATTGACTCGTCAGGCAGTGCTCTAGCGAGGCCTGCGCCAAACCATCTATGTAAAGTATAGACAAAATACATGAACTGTGTTATAGTATATATGTAGTAAGAGAAAGAAGTAAGAGTAGCTTGTCCCCTGCTTCTTTCATACAGCTGAAACTGCTACATACCATCTACCGAAAGGCATGAACATGCTCATATTATGATTGTAATAAGGGTGTTTCCCTCCTGCTAGCCCTGCTTTGGGAACCTTTGAAATGTAATTAGATTTTATCATCTCAGTAAAAAAAAAAAAACTCTTGTCCGGGTCAACTGTGCGTGTCATGTGATTACAACATTGTACTCTGATAAGGGGGGCATGTCAGTATAAATGAACATGTGGCCTTTGGCCTTGTACAGTGTGAATCTTTCATTATGAGTGTCTCATTAGGTGTAGCTGTGAGTATTCTGAAAGACATGCAGTTTTAAAAAGGCTGACATGCTTCATGAAATCCCCCAATTTTACATTTTATGTGGTAGATTGACAATAAGGTCACATTTTTGATTTAGCGTTTTTTCTACTTTTATATTTTATAAACTTGATTCTACCAGCATGTACGGTAGCGCTGCATTCCTTCTGCTCTTTCTGCACAGTTGCTTGTCTTGGAAGGCTAACCATTAATTTCAATAAGATCACTGTGTAGGTACTAGGCTATGGCAGAAACAAAACAGGGCACCAGAAACATTTGAATAATTTAGCTAGAACAAAACATTTATGGCATGTTAAGGCACTTCTATCCCTAAAATAACTGTAAATATTAGTTTTTTATGCATTAACACACTGTCAGTTGCTAGATATTTCCAGTTCAAACCTTGATCATATACACTGTATTACATCACATAATTGTTAATAAAAAATAAACTGCAAGTCCCCTTTGGTCAGAGTGTAAGGCTTGACCTCAAGTATAGCAAAACTCAACATTGTTGTCTTGACTTATAAGCCTTCAGACATACACACTTGCATGTGAAATTTGACCATGTGTTTGCGTGGATCCAGAGACATAAATACTGTACATTGAGAAATACAAGGGAGACAGTTCAACAACCAAAACAGGAGGGCTGTGGATCTATGGTCTGTTGTTGACGGAAGCAATATCCATCAGGCACAGCTGAAGCCGCCCTGCTGTCATTGTGTGATTGGATTAGAGTTGGTCTGGCATTGCTGCCAACTCCAAGAAAACCCCAGGTGCTTCCTGTGCCTGGCCTCAGAGGCCTTTCACAGTTTACCCAAGTTCAAAATTGCACTTAGAAACTCTCAGTTGGATATGGCATTGACAAAATCCTATATACCAATCTGGGTAAAAAACTAAATAATAATATTGTCTTGCAAATGTTTCAAAATCTTAATTTTTGTTTTGGGGATAACTAAATATAAACTAAAAGCACTTTAAAAATAAATATTAATGTAAACTTCCTGTTTGCCAGCACCACACATCCATAGTAGGGTAATATAAACCCACAGAGGAATATTGAGGGATTAATAACATTCCAATTATTCTGTAAGTGATATTGATTGTCTGCACAGAAATGAATGTTTTCCAGGTAAAGTGAATGTAAATTGGAGATGAGATTGGTTACTTCTCTTTTTTTCTTGCTTCCTACAGTGCAAAGATTAGATGGAGAGTCTTTAGATGAAGGTTTTTATGTTGTAATAACCATATACAACAAAATCAATAGCACAAAAGAGGAGGCAATAATGCAGACTAACTGAAGGGAATGAAATCAGACACAACAAGAGAGGACAGAAGAAGTACAAAAGGTGATTTGTATTGAAGAGTAGGCTTTTCATTAAGCATAGACCTTGTGAGTGTTATCCTGCAACATCCATTATTTTAACTGCTTTTTGTATCCCCAAAAATACATCAAATATTCTGTATCAGCAGTATACCGTGATTGGTATTATCGTCAAAATAAATTACTAAGTCATTAAGTATTTAGCAATGCGTTTTACATCCACAGTTCCCATTCTCAGTCACATTGTATAGATGATAGGCCTATATAATGTAGTGTTATAAGTGTGCATGCTCTGGCATATTTTCTCTTACACATACCTTTTTTCATTAGGCCCACCCATTACTTCAATTTCTCTCCTCTGTTCATCAACATTATTGCCCCCTTTCCAATTCTTAATTAAAGCACACTACCCCACTCCACTTTCCACAGTTCTGAGACCCCTGTGCAGTAGGATTATGGGATTACAGCAGTAGGGTCCATGCCTGTGAAAGCCCTCTGTAGCAACCAGCGTACAACTAGGAGCCCTGTGGCACAAAGGAATTCTAGGTGGAATTTTTTAGAAGGACTGACGGGAGCCTGGCCTTTGTAAGCAGCACAGTATGCCTCTGCCGGCATCCCATGGCATGTTTTCATAATGGCCGGATGGCAAAAACTACAGCAGGAGATTTAAAAAAATGATTATCCATGTATTCAGTGAGTTGAATTACATTAAGCCAAAATAACAGAATTGACACTGAAGAGGTGTGTGAGAGGGGTTTGGAGATGCTGTTTGCCCCCTTAAGTGTGGCTGAATTAATAAGACTATTACCTCAACAATTACCGCTCTGTGCAGCGACCAGGATTCATTTCTGTGGAAATTCGATGCCACTAATTAAAACTGTTGCCATCGCTCTAGCATGAGAGTGATTGTCTCAGAAGATACGTTCCCCACCGAATTACAAAGGCAATTTTATGAGTTGGAAAACTGAGAGCAATTATTTTAACAAGCATAAAGCATTTTCTATCGAGCTGCAGTCCCGGCTGATCTAATATTAGTGCTCGTACTATAAGCAGAAAAATAAAGAGTGAAGCCAACACGGGGAGAAAATGAGGCTCCCTCCTCACAGGCTGTAAACCAGGGAGGTGTCGACCTCCCGCTGCTACTCTCTGTGTGGTCACAGACTGTCTGGCAATGGCCAATGTAGCAACCATTTTTACAGGATGCACACACACACACACACAAACACAGGCATATACACACATGATTATAAGTGCACAATATCTCATGCACAGCAAATAGACACTGGCCATAAAGGCACTGCTTCAGTGGAATGGTAGTGTTCCTGTATAGAACCTAGTTTTAATTTCAGCTGCATTGTACTTCTGTTTCAAAACCAACTGTAGTTGATATTTTGTGTCAATATCATAAAGACTCACAAACAACCAGAGGGAAAGAAAAATATTACATTTAAGTTTCCATTTTTATTTAAAACTGGTAGAAGTACTATCCGTTTTCATTGACACATGAACACTTTTGGGAAACAGATAATCACAAAATCTGAGATTAAGGGAAAATTAATTTGCCTTAAAAATCCAGCGTTACTTAAATATAAACAGTGATGATGTATTTTTCCAGATCATAGTCCATGTTAGTCCAATATAAAAAACAATAATTTATCTGTTTTATGATGTGACACAATATAAATCTTACATGTGTCATGTCTCCACAAAAATGTCAGATTCATTCTAAGTTTGTGCTCATTACATAATATTGTATCAGACCAAATCGGAAATGCAAAGGTTAAAGACACAGACCTGATTTGAAAAGGCCTATTTATATCCGTGTTGGAGCATTACGTCTGTGTGTTTTCACTTGTCTCTCTAAATCTGTAATTACCATGGCATTAACAACCAATGCTTTAAATCCCTGCTGCAGTTAAATATGTTTTGACACAAGGGATCTACCCAAACTTATCATTACTGATGTGCAAATTACACATATACCTCTGACATGCGCCCCCAATTAGTCACTTTGTACTCTTAATTAAGCAGCATTAATCTTGTGTGTGTGTGTGTGTGTGTGTGTGTGTGTGTGTGTGTGTGTGTGTGTGTGTGTGTGTGTGTGTGTGTGTGTGTGTGTGTGTGTGTGTGTGTGTGTGTGTGTGTGTGTGTGTGAGAGTGTGTGTGTGTGTGTGCGTGTGTGTGTGTGTGTGCGTGTGTGTATAGAAGCTGTGAGCTGAGACTGGCAGCACCACAGGATGAAATGAAATGAAAACGAGGAGGTGGGGGGGATTTACCAGAATGTGCGCTTTGGGCCTGGTATAGGTCACGCTTCAATACACATGGACAAAGACGTGATTAGGACTACACTCCACCGTGTAGACATACACAATAATAATCTCAATTTGATATGAGTGACGTTCTAAGACAATAAATAAACAAGTGATTATCCAGATCAGCTTTTAAATTAAAATTAAGGAATTAGAAGAGTGTGACCGTTTGGATTTCTGTTGCAAATATTAAATATGGGGATTCAGTTTGCATGACAGCTGAAAAAAATATGAATATTCCTTAATGTTTACTTGCACTGATCCACAATCCGCTGTGATCTACCACACTGTGACCTGTCCCGGTCAGTCACTCTAACTTATAACGTGTGACTTTTCACACTAGGCCTGAGCAATAGGCTGAACACATGAGAGATTCCTTTTCATATCCAGTCCACACATTCATCAGGCCTCCCACCTAGTCCAGCAGTGTCCCTTCATCCTCCATTATATTTCCAATTAGGGTGGATTTTCAAGGATTTAACATCATTTTCCTGAGTAGAACCTACTGTTTACACTGCCAATGTCTCTATATAGGCACCACTGTGGGTTTTTCAAGCCTGGGAAACTTGGGATGATGAGTAGCAGGGGAACACACTGTCGCATATACAGTCTCTGTACTAATGTTTATGACACAAGGTGGTGTCAGTAAGTCAGTGAAAGCTTGTGCTTGAAATGAGCAGGGTGTGCTTTACATCCTTGCGGACATTATTTTTTATACTTTTAAATGAATAACCACATAAGAGTATGGTATATGTGCACATTTATAATAATTTGCAAAAACTATAGTTTATGTGTCTCTCTGATTTAAAAAATAAATGAATAAACATATCTGCAGACTTCCGTATGTATACTGCTCATCAATTTCAAACTGAAAATATTAAGCTTTGACCAAAGAGTGTGTTGGACGGATATTAATGTACCATAGTATGCATGGAAAAGAATGTAACAAGCTGTTTATCTGACTCTGTCCTCAGTCTCCTCCACATCTGGCCCTTAAATTACAGCTGCTGAAAACGAGGAGAAATTTACAGTGATCTTGACAGCATTTCAGACTGGGCACAGAGCCCAGTCCCCCTGCCTCACACAGCCTTGGAGCCCTGAACACACATGGGGGCCATTATTTGTAAAGTAGCTGCGGTGGCACCAGGGAATGATTTTAAAGGAGCGTGTGTGTATGTATGTGTGAGTGTGTGCACGTGGGTGTGTGCGTGCGTGCAAACTTGCAGCCCGAGTATGTTTACTCTCTGTTATCACATCCACACATCTCCAGTAAGTGGCGGGGAGAGAGTGTGCCGTGTCGAGGAGGAGATATGGGGAGATTATTGTGCTGTTCAAACCCCAAACTCTCCCACCCACTCCTCTCTCCTTGAAAATGGATTATCTTTTAAAGTATTGTAAAGCACTTGAGTGAAATGTTCACACACACATTTATCTCACTTGTCATTTAACAGTGAGACCCTGTCACATGTGTTTATTATAGCGGTAGATAAAGCACAACTTAGCAAGTCTCCCCGGATAGTGAGCAGAACTGAGGCTGATAAGTGATATCAGTGAGTACATTTAAAAATAGAACTTTAAATAAAACATTAACCATAAAAACATACAGAAGAAAACGCAAGTAAGAAAAACTCTACAAATATAAAACACAAAAAACAAAATAGACATAAGCCAAACAAAGGGGGGGGCTGATACACTAATAAGGAAACGGGGATAATATCTCTGGCGTGCAGCCCCACAGTAAAGCCACTGGTTGGTCATGGCTCTGGGCTGTAGACGGACCGTCTCCTCACAGTGCTGGGTGAATTAGGCTGTGGTTCCACTGCGAACCTCAGCCAGCCTCAGCAATGTGCTAAACCCAGACGTGACTTATGGCTACCCACCAGAGATTTGGCCTCTGGACCCAGGACTTATACCGCAGAGCGGAAAGGCAAAAAAAAGTTTTATCACAAGTACCACAAAAAGAGAGTGGGACAACTCATGGCAGTACTGCCATGGCAAGCTTCACCTAATTGTGAAAAAAATAATCTTTATTCTCCAGACTAAGAATGGTCAAGCTTTGCCAAAAGGCACAGTTCTGTCCAGTTACTGCAGGCCATGTTCACATTCGTGGTCAGTACAAAGCCACAGGGCAGAGATGTTCTGAGGTCTCATGACCACAGCCCCGAGGGACACTCCCAAGTAGGACAGCTATGAGTACCAGTGGTTGGAACCGCTTTGAGAACATGATCTCCTTTTAATATAATGCTTGCCATTCAAAATTTCCCCAAATAAAGGATTAAGTTCCGCTAAAATCCTTGAAAGGGAAATATTTTTTTTATTTCTAGGAAGAATGGATTACACTAAGAGTATCTCATCATACACATTAATGGTCCACATGAGAGAATGATGTACGTCTGGACTAAAAGTTCATTACTTAAAGTATAGGAACAAAAAAAACCAACCAATTTCTGTTCCCTTTCCAGTCACAAGGCCACAATTAAGTCATTAAACAAGAAGTTAAACCACAATGTCAGTTCAGCCTACTCTGCACACGCTCACACAGTTATTTTCATGCTCTTTCCCTGTTAAAACATGTCCTGATAGTTTAATACATGACTTTGAGTATAAGTTGATACAGGACTCTGGCCATTTTCTATGTGCTGCTCATATCACCGAGGGTAACGCTCTGTTGATCACCCACTCTGTTTGTGCCTCGTGCTTTCCTGCTTGCCATAGAATCTGTTTTATGCTTCAGCTATTAGACGCCATGCCCTGTTATCATGTTCCAGATTTCTCCAAGAGATAAAGTTACGACTAATTTATTTGTCAAAGTGACTCAACACAAACCTGCACAGTATGTATTTGCATTAAAACTGTTATATTAGTCATAATTAAGTCATTGTGTTCTTAGCTATGGCCACTTTTGAATACAGTGATGTTGTGATTTTCAGTCTATCCAAAGACAACCACAACATTTGTTACACATTTTGCTTTACAGAAGAATAATTCACCATCTCTGATGAGATTTACAGTTTAATTTGCAGCATGCAGTCATTTATTGATCTAGGAAAGCTTATTAGCAATCCCTTCCGCATGGTCTCTCAACAAAATGTATCCGTCATCCTTCACACAAGCAGCAGGTTCCTTTAAAAAATCTATGGCTTTGTCAGTTACACTGTGGGGAGTTAAAAAATGGCCTGCCACAATACGCAGCTGTCTAGTCCATACACTACATATATTGATACTTAGAGCAGTAAGGGAATGCTCATTTTGTAGGAAGCCCATTCTTTACCGCATTTTGTGGAGTTATTTTGAAAACGAGAGTTACGCTTGCCATTACAGCAGCTGTAATCAAGCTGCTACTTAAATTTAACATTGAAGCAATTTGCAAAAAAACTCCCACAACACAGTCAGCGTGCTTGCAGGAGTCAGAGTAAAACTGCAACCAAAATTCACAACTTGTACTTTCATTTACATTCTGATTAATTAACCTGCCACTTGCCATGAAACCCCTCGGCATCTTCAGTGTGATTATTCATCACTTTAATAAATGGTCAGTCACTTACTGTACATACCCTGAAAACTTTAAAACTTACACAATTAAACTTTCTCTGATCTGACTGGATAGTGTCTTTATATAACCCTTCATTTGTACAAGGACATGACATTAAAATATAGTATATGCTTATATTAACCTATACATTAATTGTATTCCCTAGGTGTAATAAAATGAGGAGTCAGATTGATACTGTTAATAGATTATAGGTGACAAGATACCAGTATCAATAAGACAAACACATGGACAAAAACTAAAAGCATGTACATTCAGTATGTCCACCAAGGATTCAGACATGACATCAATTGTCCACAAGAAGTAATGCTAAATCAAGTAACTTAATAATTAGCAACATCACTTTCAGGAAATGGATGACTACGTAAATCAAATGTAGTGGTGTTAAGTTAGAAAATCAGTAGAAGGTTCTTACAATTTGACAAAAATCCGATTTTTTACTTGAAATTGATTAGTAATTCATAACATTTTGTAATGCATGTTGGATATTTTTGGAGTAATTGCGTTATTTGAGGTCCTTGAGGTTGTTGCCAATCCCTTTAGTTAAAGCAAAGTTGAGCTCATGGTACATGAAACATACAGAACAGTGTGTAAAGAAGAATATACAATAAATTAACTAAGAACAGCAAAGGCATGCCCTCAGCCCAAGCCAGGACTGGGAAGCAACCCCTTAAATGTGTGTGAGCTGAGAAGCACTAGTGGAAGAAACCTAACGTCCTCTAAAGTTGAGTACTCTCTGATATTGATAAAACTTACATTGGGGATCCCAGCTGTGTCTTGGCAGATTCAAATTTCAGACATTAACCCAATATACCTTTAAGACATAAATATCATTGATTTTAAGCCGTCACAGACTCACCATTGCTTCCTGTTTGGATTTTAACCACCCATCTATCTCAGAGCATTTACTTCACTCCAACACTTTTATTGGTCGTCATCCGTCTTGTTTAAATCAACCATGCATTAGAGATGGGGTTGCGGGGGGGGATTGCCTCAGTTTGATAATGCGGCCTGCAGAAAGGAAGGCTGATGGTGGTGTGTTGGCTTCGGAAAAGAGACTGAGTAATTAAACTGTACAGGTGATTCATTCAAAGAGAAAGCAATGCATTATAATTTGACAACATAGCAGTGAGAATGAAGCTTAATTGCAAATGCTGGCTAAAGCTGAAATGGATTGTTCCTGCTGGGTGTCTGTCTTAACAGACCTCTTGGTGTGAGGATGAGTTTATTTATAAGAGTCTTCACTTCTATTACTTTATGTGTGTGTGGATGTGTGCATACAGACTGTGTCATTATCATTAGCCTAAGGAAATGAAAGCCAATGCATAACACACATCTAACCTTTCTCTTGACCTGAAGATGGGTCATACAATTGGTACATAAAAATGACTTATAGTTTTCTTATTGATTAATTGGATGGTGTAAGAACAAACACTATGATATGACAAATCATTCCTTTTTCCCATTGAGGACATCCATACTATTTTTCACAACAGCCTAGTTTAACTGAAGCTAACACTGATCACACACGCTGATGATGGACAGTATTAAGCATGTGGCAGAAACGTGCAAGTTGACCCTTACATCTCTTAACATGCCTTATAATACACTGCCTGGCCAAAAAAAAGGTCACACACTCTAAATATCGTTGGACCGCCTTTAGCTTTGATTACGGCACGCATTCGCTGTGGCATCGTTTCCACAAGCTTCTGAAATGTCACAACATTTATTTCTGTCCAGAGCTGCATTAATTTTTCGCCAAGATCATATTGATGACGGGAGATTCGGTCCACTGAGCAAAGTCTTCTCCAGCACATCCCAAAGATTCTCCATCGGGTTCAGGTCTGGACTCTGGTGGCCAATCCATGTGTGAAAATTATGTCTCATGCTCCCTGAACCACTCTTTCAAAATGTGAGCCCGATGGATCCTGGCATTGTCATCTTAGAACATGCCATCAGGGAAGAAAAAATCCATTGATGGAATAACCTGGTCATTCAGTATATTCAGGTAGTCAGCTGACCTCATTCTTTGGGCACATAAAGTTGCTGAACCTAGACCAGACCAACTGCAGCAACCCCAGATCATAGCACTGCCCCCACAGGCTTGTGACCTTTTTTTTGGCCGGGCAGTGTATAATGTATGTTACTTCATTTAAGGCATACAACCAACACACATTTGAGTGTTTTTGAATCAGAATCAGAATACCTTGAGAAAAAGAGTAATTTGAATGATGTATTATGTATCTCAGTTGTGCAGGGAGATGTCAGTTTGTTTTCCAGTTCTTTTTAATATTGCGTTGGACATATTCGTAGTGCACTCAATGTATTTTATAGAAATGGTTTCCACAGGAATGTCATTGTTAATGCTAACATGACCTCAGCCAATTTGATTTGAGACATATTCATTTTAAACAGTTTAATATCATTACCTTGACTGCCCTGTCTGTTTACAACCTGAGAACTATAACCTTGTGACCAGTGTGTGGGAGATGCCATTGTCAATAGTAAATGGCCCAACATATTAAAACTGTCTCTGTGCAGAAATAACTTGTGAGTCAGTGCTTTGTTATCTTCCTTGACAACATACTCTGAATAAACAGTATATTGCATCTGACTATTGTTCCCACAAATAACTGGATTACTTTAATAATTTGTCTATTAAAATAGCTTATCTTTGTTATGATGAAAAAAAAAATGTAGAAGTAAAAGTTTATTTCTGGTGTGTGTTACAATTTTTGCCAAGGGCAATATAAAAATAGTACATTTATACTAGTTCTCTGTCAAAACTGTAAAATAGGACAAACGTGAGAATAGGGAGACTAACAGCTCTAAAATGCAGAGGATAACTCAAACACGGAGTCCCATATGAAGTAACGGATTTACTGACTTTAATCCCATATCAAACAGACTATACAATGAAGCTAGGCCATAATCTAGGGGAATTCACAGTCCATTTCCCATGTTTGGGCAGAGTGAATCCACAGGGGTGTCCTGGCCTATCACTGCTATAACCTTGAATAGGAATCCAGTTATTCCATGCACAATTATTGCACTTATTACCCAGAAATAAATCTGGTCTTTACTTATTTCATGCTCAGGTGAAGACTTCTCTCACAGGAAGATGTTGAATTAATTTGTTCTTTAGTCTGACAGTGACTGAGCACAAAATGTTCAGAGCAGCAGGCTGGAGAAAAATATTGGATTTCAAACCTCCATGCAAGCTTTTTCAAGATCTTTACATTCACACATCCATAACCAAAACCTTCTGAAAGTGATAACTTCCATCACCCATATATTTTTTAAATCATCAGGGGTGGAAAAAAAAAACCATAACATGAGACATATGAAAGTGGTTGAATAAATTCTGGACAAAGAGGAAAGCGGCACCAACATGTTTCAGAGAGAGCCCTTGTTTGCTTTTTATTGTTTCTGTGAATAATTATTTCTAAAGGCTGAAAAAACTTAGCTATTCATGACCTTGATAGTGGGCACATTAAAGAGGGGAGCATTTGCTAAACGTGAAATTATATGCGACTAGAAAGGCGTAGCTACATCACCGGAGTCACCCCAGAGTAAACAAACGAGTTCAGCAGAGGAGGGATTACCATATCTCCACTTAACTTATTTTATCCTGTGAGAATCATCAATATTAAAGGGTAAGGAGAGGGAGTGAAACTGCTGAGGTGGGCTTTTAGCAGCAGGGTGAACCACTGTGTTTAAGGAGAGAGATAAATGAGAGATCTCCCTGGAATCTACAAAGAGAGTAAACATAGTCTTTTTATCTTTTCTTTTCACCATACAAGGTCTCTTCACTTTAACACATTTTGATGTCACAACCAACCCCTTTCCCATCTGCTCTTTTTGTTGAACTGCATCCGATAGTTAACTTGTACGTTGTTTTTGCTGTTTTTTGTTCTACTGTGCAGAAACGGACATGCAAATATTGACTAGACAGTTTTTACATATTTGCAGCCATGCTAATGTTTTTATTAATTTACTGATGTCTGCATTCTGCAGCTCTTTGCAGTTTTGGCACCTAATGAAGGTAATTCTAACTGAGGAGTGACCTGTGTTTGTGTGCCTATGGGCTAAATGCCAGTGAATATGCTGTGTTTGCCTGTCATGTTAGTGTAGTGTATACCGTATGGAGGTAGATATTCCCTCAGGGCTATCAGAATCAGCACGGTGTCTTTGTCAGGTAAGTGACCCTGCAGGGCAAGTAGCAGACTGCTGATCTATGGACTTTACTTCTGTTTACCTCACCCATCAGTCACAAAACCTGTGACTTTAAACATATCTCAAACTTAGAACTAATTCCAATACACACAATGTGTTACACAATGCCATCACTTACTGTTCCCTCTATGTAAGGAAGGATATTTGAGCCTTGTACACATCTGTACGCCCCCAAGCTCCAGGAAACATGCCAGTTGGGGGCGGACACAGCCCAGAAGGGGGTCTGCAGCTACCTGCCAAAAACTCAACCCTGCCTCCAGCTGATATTAGTTATCGATATTTAACTGGCTGTTATTAAAACTTTAAGAGGCTGTGATTAGATGCAAAAACAAAGGGGATCCTTCATCAAGTGAGGTCACGTGGTGTTGTAAAAGATGGCTTTAAAAGGCTTTATTTAATGATATAAAATCCACCCTGGTGTGTGAAGCTGTGGGGTCGGACAGCCATAAGGAAGGAGCTTCTGTGCTGCGGTGTTCTGCCAGCTCTCACGGTCTTAAGCCACAAAAATTACAATACACGCGAGCAGCGCTTGGTGCTGCACTGCAACCAAGAGAACTTAAAGGGGGGCTTAGTGTCTTACCCTGTTTGCATGATTATCAAGTGCTACATTAATGACTGGATTTCTTTATATTTATAATATTAAAATCAACTAAACTTATTATTTTATATAACAGGATGTATTTTGTGTGCCCTTATCATCAGGGAAGCCTCGGGTGAGGACATTGGTATGTTTGAGCAGAGTTTGTAAATTTCCCTGAAGCAGCGAGTGACATTTATTTACACAACACATCACTATATTACTGCGTAACTTAAGTAACATGAAGCACATTTTATTATTTCTTTATTTATGCAAACCTGACAATTTAAGTGTCTTTGCAGTTTGTCTTTCGTGTGTCTGTAAGGGTGTGTCTGTATTCAGTCTACACACAGAATGTCTATTTAGTTTTGTGTTATATTTTGTATTTCTTTTATAATTTGTATTTTTACTGTATTTGTGCCTGTGTGTGGTAGTCTCTATGTACATCTTTATGGATGCCTGTGTTTTGTATTATTGTTCACAGTGCGTGGGCCAAGGTTGGCATGGACACAGTGGAGTAGGAGGTCTCTTCTGGCATCATTTCCATGTCCTCTGACCGCTGTCATGACAGGGAAGCCACAATGATGGGGCATTTTAGCATTGTGGTTACAAAAACAAGAGCAGGCCACAAACAACGCCCCTCGGTCTCCATTCCTTCCCATCCAACTCTCCTTATTGTTTTTCCCATTATGTGTTCTCTTTCTCACTTAATATGCTTTCCTTCCTCTGTCTCTCTTGTATTTCGGTGTCTCCTTCCTATGGAACACCCACTGAAGCCCTTGAGGCTCTGGGTAGCCTGAGCATTATCATCAGAGGCCATGTGAGGTTGAGGTGAAAGATGAGCTAAACACAAAACAACTATGACAAGGCCCTCTGTTATTGTAGCTCGCTAACAATGGCTTTATACAGTACAAGGCTCTGCAGTTACACTGACATTAAACTGTAAATAGCTATAGAGAGAACTGTATGTTTCTTTATTTCTTCTTTTAAAAGCAGGTCAGCTCCCCCTAGATAACCTCACTGTAGGTACTATTTCTATGAGAGTGATGAAACAATATTTTAAAGTAGGCTAAACGAGATTTGTGTTTTGTGTGTTTTTGTGAGTGTGCGCCGATGTAGCCTAGCGTTTGTGCTTCTAGGGGCCAGATCATCAGCTTATGTGTTTAAAACATGCATTCACTCATGCACACAAACAAACAAATAACTCAATAGCACCCATTTGATAACACAATAGCATCAACACTATTCAAGGTACTCACTAGTACCTCGTGAATTATCTAAGGATGATTTACTACTTTGGCTCAAAAGAGTGCAGTGAGAAAATGTTGATATTGGAAAAGCACATTTCTTTCAGTTTTCCTTCAAGTTCGTTTTACTCTGTAAGCTTTTTTCCTTGCCAGCCCGCAGTTAACATAAAAGCATTTATTTCATAATCACACCATAAATGAAGATGTACAGATTAGGACTTTTATTCTTTTGAGGGCTAGTATGGATGGAAAAAAAGTTTTATAGTAATTAAATGATCTACTTATTCTTTAAATGTATTTTCCTGTTACTGCTAAAAGCCATGTTGGTTAGCATTTTATGGCTTCTCCTTGTCTCATGGCAGTGGATCTTAGATATAAACTGGCCTCCACAGCAGACACTGAGCTGGCTCCTTCTGTCAGACATCCCCTGTAGTTCTTTTTGTCTTTGCATCACTAGCTTTCCCCTTTCCTCTTCCTCGCTTCTTGTTTTCTTCCTCCTTTCAATCTTCTCAGACGTCCTTCACCTCCAAGCTTACTTCCATTAATTGCATGGTTCCCTGTGTGCTGTTACTCATTCCTAAGGGAGGTTCTACCATGAACAGTCAGCCTTGAAATGTTGGCTCTTTGGCCCGGCACCACGTCCCATTTGGCCCAGCTATGGTGGAAAAGCCGAGTGGCGACCACATAATGACCGGTGTCTGAGGGCCTGGCTAATTTTTCATGTACAAACAGGCGGCTGACTCCTAGGCCCAGACCAGAGCTAATGTAAGGTTTGTCAGTGCCCTCCAGGGGTCGTAAAACATGGCAACTTGAGCCTCTGATCTCTTTTACACAAACTACACCACAACTGTGTGACAGCCTTTAGTGGCAGCGACAGATTTACCAAATCACATTAAAGTGTCAGACACATTTTCCAAACAACCTCTTGATAAACAGAGAAGTATAATGAGCCTACCAGTGTGTTTCTTATAAGAGCTTAAATTAAATATCCAAGGGATTACTTATTCTCCGAGCTATGCACTAATACTATATGTTTTACTAAATATTTATTAGTGTTTTACTGAGGCAAACCAGATGAGTGATAATACAGCATGTGTGTTTCAATGTCATGTTTTTGTTGAGGTAATGCTATTTTTTCACTTATCTGTCTTCAGCTCTGCTCTGATTTAGTTTCCAACAACTCTGAAGTAGTGAAAGCTTATTCAGTTTTATGTACACATTGTTTCTGCTCTCCCTTCTTGAGGTCAGTTCACCCTTGTCCATGTAATCTGACACCCAGGGCTGTTACTCTGGATCCTGGTTTAATCCCGTTAGTTTAGCAATGGGCGTTTATTTACATTTTGCTCTGACCTGAGCTCCCTACCGAGCAGCTGCTCCTTGCTCTGCAGGCCTGTTGCTACTGTTGGCTTGTTTCTGTGTGGTGTTGCTTCAACACACTGCATGCAAATCATCCTTCCAATAGGAAGAAAGATAAACATTTTGAAAGTATTAGCCCTTTCAGTGCAGTATTGCATAGAAAGGTAAATATTAATATGGAAAATAGCAAATCATTGTTTTTTGTTGAATGTAGAGTTGGCTGCAATAGCTGGGTGAATTTAAATTTTAAATAGGTTAGCGGAAAGAATGCAGCTAACACATGTGCACTGTCTGGATGCACTAATTATTTTTAGGTATAAAAAGAAAAAGGCAAACAGATGAGCTGGAGTAAGAAAAATAAACCACCTCTATGATGACCCACATACTCCATTATGTAGATGAAGGCCATAGTTACAGTGTGTATTGTGTGAGGGAAGTTTACATCATAACTGTCTAGATTCATTTTCTATATCTGTCCCGTTACTTCCTCTAGCGTTAAGTGTGTCATGAAAATAAAAAAGGTGTAACATAAATCCACAATGAAGGATTGCCACTATACTTATAACATACAGTATATATATACATATTTATATCTACCAAGTATATCCTGTTGGCCAAGATTACATTTTATCTGCTTTTCTTAGTGACTGTGATTGATCACATTGGCAGTATTTTGTTCTCGAGTGCAGTCTGCAGACTTAGTTTTCCAGCTAAATATAATGTGTTCAGGACATGACTTTTATTTGCTGTTGCTGTTAAGGCAACATACATAAAATACTTTAAGTTAAAAGCAACATGAGAAACAAATTAATACTAAAATGTGTTACCCAAGAAATTGATTAAAGATTATATTTTTATCATAAACGCTGCATTTTCTCCCATGTATAAATTGGCAAATCTGCTTTATCATACTGATGCAATAATAGAAAAAGTATATTGATAGAGTTCCTACCAGAAATGAAGTCATATCATTTCATTTATATGTACTGTACTAGTGCATTGCATGCTATGATGTAGATATAAGCCACTTTTTCAAATTTCAATACATTGCAAGTACCTTTGTGTGCACACAGAAACACATGCTAGAGCAGTTCTGTGAAGCTTTCTGACCATATTTAGCACATATGCTTCACAACCTTTACTCTATCAGGAAGACTGTTTAGCACTTCTTTATCTGTTACTCGAAATGCCTCTCTGTGGTTTTCTTGTGTGGGGAACACAGACCAGTTCACAGCTTCTCATTGAATCCGGACTTTTTTTTCGAGGTCTTCTTATGAAAACTAGTTTTTACTGCAACACAGGATGTTGATCTTCTGTATCTTAATTTACATCTAACATGTAACCTCAGTGACAGCACTGTGTTACCTTGTTGAATGTCTGTGAGAATGACAATCAGAATCTGATGATGCCAAAAATATTCTATCCAATATAAATAAGTTGTATAGCTGTTGAAGTTAGTTTGTATGCTATAAAAAATATTGAGTATCATACATGTATATATACACATTTTGGGTTTAAAATGTTGGAAATTCAGTATCCTGTACTTGGTGTAGCTATTGGTACTAAAGACTGCAAGGGTTTGTAATTGGCCTTGCTGGTACAAAATAGCCCAGTGATGGAGTTGTGTTACACGAGTGGCTGGAAATCTAATGCAAACGTGACGCAGAAGAGGGCAATTTAAAGAGGAGGTTGGAAAAAGAAAGGACAGCTACACCGCTTCTTGGTTTGTGGCTACACGGTAGCTGCCAAAGCTGAGACAAACCCAGTAATTCACCCAAAATTTTAGTCTCTTAACTCATGGTATCTATAACAGATAACCGTAACACACATAAGCAAGCCAAAAACGAGTTGCACATGCATGCACACAGGCATATATGGTAATAGATTGAGAAGCAGCAAGTGATTTATACAATCTTCAAAATAACGTTGTTGCAGGGGTGAATATTAGGTGGATACTGCTGGAATAACTCTTTATGTTGTGTATATTAAATGCTACTTTATGAGGGTAAAACAACTTAGACAGATGTTGCAAAGAGGCTGTAATATCCTTGAGTTGAGAATTCTATATACATTTTTTTTTGCAGGAAATAAGAAAAAGCTCTGCATTTTCTAAAGGTAGTGGGATGACAGGAAGTATTGCTCTCTCTTGTTCATGATAGACAGCATGGTGGAACATAGCTAGGTGACAATCCAGCTTATCTCTTATATAAAGAGATGTGTAGATGTCATTGTTGTTGATTGGCCTATTATAACCATGAAATGTCAACGAAAACGTCGCTAAGCTCGCTTATGATTGATCAGGACAAAAGAAGACAAAATCATCTCCTCACTTTATATGTCACAATATCCAGTCATGTTTTTATTTCAAATGTTTGGAAATGCAATATTGTTGAAAAAGGTAGATCAAATTGTAAATGAGGCCTTTTTTTTGGTCCCTTTTTTTGTATGAGAGAAGAGGAGGAGCTGTCAATGGCATATCTCATCTGTAGGCGGCTCCTCCATCCATCAGGACTGAAGTAGTTTTCCAACAGTACATTGACCTTGAGTGCCTGGTATCGATTTCCTGTGGTGTCGCAACGAGAGGGGTCGTTACCGCACGGCCCCTGCTGTGGGGTGTGATCAGGAACAGATTCCTGAAATCCCGATGCAATGGTGATGGATCATCAGCCTCTGAAGACCATCAATCCTCATCTTCCTTAACCAGGGTGACACCTGCACTGAATTTATCATCATACAAGCTCCAGGCGTGACAAAGACTGGGATGCAGCGTTACAGCTTGAAATAAACTTTCACGCAGGTAGAAACAAATGCACGCTCACTCGTGCTATATTTGACCTGAGCAAAGAGCCATATCAATGTTACCTCCCTCAACTCCTCCCTGACAGACCCATCACTATCTCCTGGGAACTTACGTTTAGAGCAAGGATGACATTAAGATTGCCAATGTGAAAAAATGATGAATGACAAGATAAGAGTGTGTCCGGATATAGTTTTCCAGCTTCTTATAAAAAGCATCCATGCTATAGTAGCTTACAGAAACACGTCCACAGCATTGAAAGCAGCGAACATGACCTCACATGATCTGACCTTCGCTGTAAACAGGTTACTTCATAGCATGTGCTTGAATAAACAAGTTAAAAAAAACTCTTCTTTTAACTTTACACTGGCGTTTACATGTACACAATATTCAGTGTGTTGCCCTTATTCCCAAAATATGTTATTGATACTAAGCTGCTCATGGCTGATGACTTTTCTTTTAGGTATGCATCACTAGCTGAGCTTTACGAACAATTGGCTAGTTTGATAGTGTTCGTTGTAAAATGCAAGAGGCTGTGTCCCAAATTTCAGTTAAGAACAAATTCCAAAATCCGCTCTCAGTAAATTATACAACAATATTCCTAAAACCCAAATAATTTCAGCATATTCCACATATCTTAACTCAGTAAAAGTTACTTTCAGAATATCCAAATTTAATTTGCTTTACGCATGACACATATATAATTTGGAATATCAAACAATGTGGAATAAAGGTGTAATATTATTGTTTGCGTAAACGTAGACAGTGCTATCACTGGCAACTTATTAGAATGTAGTAGAAGAAAATAATTTCACTGATAAATCACAGAGTCAAGCTGTGCAAGTTGTGCAAAAGTTAAAATAAACATGCTGCTATTCTGCCATATTTTTGGTCTCACCTTCTTCATGTATCGTCTTTTCATATGTTTCTCTTTTTTGCAACATATTTTCTATGTTCATCATCTTCTCTCCCGGCAACTAGCGTGGCTATGACTGGTTGTCTCAAAGGGAGCAATCTCTGGTGCCATCCAGACCACAGCTCAGAGCCTCGGCTGCAGGCCCCATGTGGAGCGGAGGGGGCTTACAAGTTTTACCCACCAGGAGAACACTCCCACAGCACAATGCTCCTTTTCACTAAGGTCCTCCGAAAGGCCTCACACAAACCCACCATGAGACTGTGCCAGAGTTTTTAGGGCACGCACACACACACAGACATAAAGGCAGACACACACATACCCACACAAGTACGTCCAAGATGCTGCATGCTCCCTATTTCATTAACTCTGACAGCAAAAGAGATTAATGCAACGCATCACTAATAGAAAAAAGCCGCACCTAGAGCCCAAAAGTTCTCGATATGCAGATGCTTTACTCCCAACATCCCCGCACTAAGACTTGGATTAGGTTGCATCAAAGGATAAAGACTGTAATCAATCGATTTCTCTTTTCTTTTCTTAGTTTTTCACCAAAAGTGAAACTTCAAATTCCCCTTAGTTTCTCATTAGGATACTGGTATATATACAGTTCCATTCAATTTAATTATCAACATTATTGGACTTGGCCTTTGATTTAACATGATAGCCTGGCAGCACATATACTAGTATAAACTAAATAGCGTCTGTGATCATTGTACAACACATTTCTTTTCTAAATGCTTATGTACACTATTTCTTTTCACCATTGTTCTTTGAAATGTTCCACTTTGATCCCCTCAATTTGACACTGGACTGGCCCCGTCTCACCAGTTTGATTGAGAGCCAAAGAAGACAAGACTAATCTATCCCCACATAGAAGATGGCCCACACCACCCTTCAGAGCGCCATGCTTTGATAAGGAATGGCTTTGAATGATTCTTTAAACTATTGATTGGCTTTAAGATGACATTCAAACAGCAGATGAGAAAAGACAAAAGAGAGAGATAAAATTAAGGGATTACTACTTACAATACTTTAAAGGAGAGGTTTATGTATGTGAATATCTTTAGACTTTATCGTGGTCTAATTTGAATTTGTTTTTGTTTCCTTAAAAATATGTCTGATTATAAATCAGAACCATCGCTTTTGGATCATAGGCTTAAGTTAATCACTCACGAAGAAAAGTTGCCGCAGAAAATAGTTATAATAACTGAACATATAAAGATATGAATACATTTAAGTAAGCAGCGGCAATGGTAAAGGATAGCCCTTAAAATAGACATCTACTGCCA
Organism: Eleginops maclovinus; assembly: GCF_036324505.1. Taxonomy (NCBI): domain Eukaryota; kingdom Metazoa; phylum Chordata; class Actinopteri; order Perciformes; family Eleginopidae; genus Eleginops; species Eleginops maclovinus. The sequence goes on from NC_086352.1 coordinate 14,810,127, forward strand.
TCAGTTTGCATATTTTCCTTCATATTTGTGGTGAAAGCATCGTACAATAAATACATAAATAAAGCCATGGGGTTGGAGGGGTTGCACTGGTTTCCACTTGTGGTGTCCTTCTCCGTGGTCTGCTTCTGGCTGCCCTGGCTGTTGTAGGAACAGCCTTTTTCAACCAGTTATTCACTCTCCACACCGCATAATTCAGCCTGGGAGGTACACATCACCCATAGAGCAAACTACAGCAGTGACCAGGCTTTACTCATTTCCTCCACTCATCCACTTCCTTTCGTCATCAAGGTCATCAAGTTCTGAGTTGTGCTATACAAAAATTGGTAACCAACAGTGGGCCTTGACTCATTTTCTATTTCACTTTTGTTAAAGTAGACTAATAGCAACAACTGAGGCACTTTTGAGTACTCTAATCCTTTGTTTGTATCTCTGTGTCCTTCCTACCCCTGTGCTCTCTTCCTCTGTCTTCCTCTCTCCCCGCTCAGCATTGACAGCAGGGCAATTTGAACCACTTTTCCCAGGGGCCTAATCGTTTACTTCCTGCTTGCAGAATATGCAGCTATTGATTAGTTATCAGACCCTAATTGGGGTGCAATCTCTCTAACCCTCAGATGTACGAATCTATGACGGAAATGGCAGAAAGTAAATAACCTACTAATACTTGTAAATAGTTTTGGCAACTTGCCGTGTCCCCCATAACAACTATCAATATTTTGTATTCCTCTATCTTTTTTAGAAGAGAAATTAACAATAGAAATATAGAACAAGCAGATGATGAATGCATTAAGATCCCAATTTAAAACCAAATCATCAGAGATGAGTCTTAGCTGGGGTACACCATCTGTTCATGTCATCTCATACTTTCTCTACGTGCATTGTGCGCCTATGGACTGACCTACATGTCTTCACGCACCAGGAAACCTGCACAGCGTTCTGCTCTTCTCTACTTCCCAACACTCTCAGCACGGCCTGGCCTCCCTGGAATACTGTGGGCGGCTCTGGCCACAGCTCCAACTGAGCCGGAGCACAGTGCAGAGTGCGGCTGGAATGGGAATAGATGGTTAATGGGTACTTAGAGGATGGTGAAAACATTTTCCTCTGGAGACCTGATGGTTTGGAGGTTTCTCAGCGGGACATGGCCAACCCAGCAACCTGTCGCTCTTTGCCTCTTTCTCCGCTATGTCTATATTTGTCAAATCACTCACCTACTCTGTTCTTCTTCATATCAATTCGATTGCCCTATGTGTCATGTCTAATGTTCAGGTTATTCCAACTCAGGTACGGTCTTATTATTTATGTAACTGTTGGCACACCTAAGGTTGTGTTGCATACTCTCTATTCAGACCAACAGCAGCCTAAATGCAACTACTTCTACTACTATTCTGTTTACTTTCTGCACTCCTATTAACCTTTCTATTTTTCCTTTATCCATTCCATGTCGATTATTGGCAGACACCAAAACTTGCCTCCTCACAGCTGTCTGCAGCTCTGAGTCCAGAGTGGAGCCTTAAGCTCCATGCCTGGCGGCAGTGTGTGGTGACGGGTACTGGCCGGGCCCCAAGCCTCACGTCCAGTCCAGACATATGAGAATGCAGTTTGAGTCTAGAGTCACCTCAGGATAAGGTGGAGTCTGCTGCACATTTCCGAACCTTTTCCTCTGCTTTCAACATTGCTATAGCTCTGTCTTGTTTCCATTCAACTAACACCTCATTTAAGTTGAGACACCTTTTATAGTAGATTTGACTGTTTATTTTATAGGTCACATAACATGTTTTTTACTTCAGTAAAATAAGTGGGAGGTGAAATATGATCAGTGAAAACAAAATATTACATACAAATCCTTTTTGTTTTAGCCCAATCAGTAAAATAACCCAAAAATTGTAATACACACTAAAAGGTTAACACTAACAGGGTTTATGTATTGTTAGAGAAATGCATTTTATACTTAAACCAACCAGACAGCCATTTTGAAGTTATACACACTTTAATGTCATAAGTCTGTTTATCCTTGGGGTATTTCAATACAAGCGTAAAATCAAAGAATAACCCAACATTTGACACTCAGTGTTGTATTACAGCATATTACAGTAAAACCTGTATGAGTCAAAATTACAGGAACATACAAATGTCATAGCCGGCTAATGACTCCTGACTTCTGTAACCTTGTACGCTGTGTGTTTTCTGCCCCAGAACCGAATATGCCACAGAGAATTGTCGAAGTGTAGGTGCTTATGCTCTGAGAGTGAAGGATATGTGTGCCTGTGGGAGGGACGAAATCTGCAATGGGATGCAGAAGTGTCCAAATGTGACCCTCTCAGCAGAACCATCCAACTCTAAAGGCTATCTAATTGACTGGCTGGTGTTCTCCTGCCTGCCTCTATCCACCCCCAGTCCCTCTGGAAAGCCATCAGATGGATTGTGTGAACTTGCCCCTAATCAAGACCCATTCTCCACTAATGAGAATACGCTTAATGACCGCATAATGTGTGTGTCTGCATTCGTAGGTCAGTGTGTCAGTAAACCGAGGGACACATAAGGATTGGGATGAACTTCACTATATTGTAGGTAAAAAGCAGCTTTCGAAAAAAATCAAAATGTTGTTGGAAAGTTCTATAAACGCTAATCCAACACCAGTGAGTGTGGTTTTGATAAAACAAACTCCATTGCTAGCATTAGCAGCATCAAGTAATGTGGCTGAACTGAACCAACAGTTAAGTTGCTGCATAATGTGTTTGTTAGCGTCTTGTCCACTGTGATGGATAACAGGGAGCCTGATTGAAACCTCTCATGGGTTAGTTTGTTAAAGTAACACAATGGGACTGATTGAAAAATGTTTTACGATTGGATGCACAATTGTCACAGTGAAATACTGAGCAATTACACAATTTGTTGTTGTAATTCCAGTTCATTTATTTCTTTAACTCCCTCTTGGAGGCTCAAAAAACAAATTGCCTCAAAGCCAAATCTGCATCCATATGATATATACCATTTTATGAACAGCCAAAGTCATATAGTCTAGGAAGTAGTGCCACCAACATGTAAAAGTTAAAGACGTTTATTTTACCATTATGTTTTGTGGCTGATAAAAGCACAAACCATAGTCCCAGAAAGATATAGTTTGTGCACACACAAAAGACCAAATTATGAAATAATATACCTCACAACAGCTTCAACGTACACATGTTAATTAGTTGAATGTATGTGCATGTGTGTGTGAGGAAGAAAAGGGGAGTACATTATATCAATCTCTGATCTCAATCTCCCTTTTTAACACCCCACATCTTCATCTCATCCCAAGAAGATATTTTCCGATGACATGGAAGTCATTCTTTGACCAAAAATCGGAGGAACTCCCAGGAAGCATCATCTCCGACTTGTCAGTGTGCTAGGTGTCCCCATGAGAGGATGGAACTAGACACCCATTAAAAAGGCCCTTGACGACCATTTGCCAGTCTCCGATAACCCTTAAAGAGCACAGGATAGTGCATTATATGGGCTTCTTCCTAGCTGATTGCATGCCATCTCTGAAGCAGATAAGACAGCAGGCAGTACGGTCATTGGTGGAGCAGCATGCTCCCTTCTGCCACAGGAGACATGACTGAGAGGAGTCATCCATCATTGCTTTTGGGAAGCCCTTTCGCAAGGGGATGAGTGGCTAATGACTGCTTTACTGGGGCTGTGGATTGAGCACTGGGGTATATCTGGGACTGCTTTTGAGGTACAGACTCAGATTTGGAGACTGGATATGATTTTGACTGTTCGATTGGAATGTTGGCTAAATGCAAAGTATTAGGAAACACAGGATACACAAGGATAATATTTGTGTGTGAATTGATGACATCTTCAAGTTTTAGTGACTGTTACTTGTTCAGCAGCACACTGTATGGTTAGGCAGAGAGCTGTTCCGGCTGGATTACATTCTCTGCCTCCACACTGCGGGGCCAGGGAGGGGGAAGGGAAACAGGAGATTTATGTCCTTCTGTGACACACGCTGCTCTAGGTCTCATGTTAATGGAAAATGAGATGTTTAAGAGTCTGGCAGAGAAATACAGCTCTCTTTAAATCCTCTGCTTGTCAGCCAGTGTAACAGCATTATAACTATAGTCCAGCATAATAATGCTGTTAATGACAGTAATATGTCACGTTTTCAGCAGACTTTCATACTTCTTTTACTCTGCATCCCAGCGCAGTCTTTAGCTGCTACTAACGCAGCTTACATGACGCTGCATGGATGGTTTATGTCAGGCCACCGGCTGCATTCACACGGAAGAATTTAGTATGGACTGAAAAAGGCCAAGAAGTGAAAGAGAAAGTGTTTATGACCAAACTGATCACTATTCAGACAGCAAGATCATTAACAATGGATGCCCAGTTTATCAACATGTCTTCCCACTCTCCTGAAAGGACTGTCAGGGATATGGGTTCACAATGCTTCACCTAAGGTCTGTGGGAAAATAACTTGGTTCATAATTGTGTAATGTTTTCCAAACAAGGAGGGCGATTCCATACTTTCCAGCCATCACAGCTCGCCTTTGTCCATCCAATCAAACATTCCCATTATGCCCACATGTTTCAGATGCCTCCTTCTTCCTTGTTTCTTCAATTCTGTGTCTGTTTACTTTCTAAAGGCCTCTCTCTGCCCTCTGTTCTCAGCCTTGCTGCCTACTGTTCTGTAGGAGAGGAATGGAGACTGTAGTGGCTGCTGGACTTCAGTAGGGGCCCTTGGTAAGAACAAATTGTGATGCAGTGTCCAGGTCATCCTCTTTATTTTTCTAACCACTTATTAAAGAGACAAATAGGACATCTAAATAAACTGCATGTTGAATGAATATGATTTAGTTTTTAATTCAAACCTAAAATGAACTTTAGAAATGTCATATACTATTTTTCCTAATATAGTATATCTATATTTATATAATATATGCCCCTAAATCAAAACTATACAATAATCCAGTATGGCCTTTCTGTGTAGGCATTTATAATGTGATGCAAATATGTATATCTTTTCTTCAACTGCTAATAAAATCTGTTTCCGAACACACTGTAGCCTGAACGCATGGTGTGTTTGCTGTTGAACCACAAAATACATGTTATCTCATCGGTAATGGCCTCAGTGCCATCATCAAACTTGCACTGCCGGACATCCCTGTTCAACACTTCAACCCCAGCTTACCCTCATCAACCAACCAATCCCTAAAACAACAAAAGAGGAGATAAAAGCAGCGCTGTGTCAACCATAGAAGCCTCTCTTCCTCTTGAGCACAAAACCCATGGCCACTGCTTCCCATGTCAGAGATTGCAGCAAGATTGCATCCAGGAAAGGATGAGTATTCTCTTAGCTAATCCTAGTTCTGCGGTCTTGGTGGGATGAGCATGACAGTGTGGCAAAGGATCACCCTAGTTGTGGAAAGAACCAAAGTGAACAGCAGCTGAAATGGCAGCATGAACAACTATTCATTAAGCTTGATAATATTCAGGTTTTGGTATTATGTGTAATTTGTGCACAATTACCAGAGTTTTCTTTTGGTTATTTGATCCATGAACTGCAACCCCGTAGAATAATGTTGTTCAGATGGCACTTAGTAAGTGATTTGTAACATTATAGCCTAGAAATTATGCTGTTTGTACACCACACAAAGCAACCCTATTAAATCTCATCAAACATAACAGCCCATATCATGTCTTCTCTGCCTCACACTTCTCAGAGATACACGCTGCCTCGTCTATCTGGTCTGGACTAGTTCCAAAAATCCTCCAGCAAAACCTAAATTTGTGTAACAAGATCTGGACCTTGAGACGCATGCCTGCCACAACAAATTGGCCTCATGTCGCGCGAGAGAGAAAAAAAGGGAGGTAGGGGGAGGGCTGCAAAGCTAGTGAAGATGTAAGCTAGCAGAGGGAGGTAATCTTAGAGCCTCCATGGCCTGGAGGGTCCCTGCCCCCTGATGCTCAGCTTTTGGCCCCAGCTCAAATCGTGAGGACAAACATCGTGTCTTCTTCAATTAGACACACTTCTCTCTGGGTAGGCAGAACATTGTGAACACAGAGTGGGTTTCATTTAAGATAGACAAGGCGTTTATTTAACACTGACTATGAATCATTTCCTATACACCAGTGACCCTTTTAAGGAAAATATAGTATTTGTAGACTGGATATTTGGAAATAAGCACGCTTGATGGTTTTACTGTTATATCCGCACAATGTGAAACTTTCCATATATAAGTTATTCAGTTTTCTTTGTTTGGTTGGTTGGAAGAGTCATATTTATGATTGTTAATGTTCCATATCTTGTTCTCTTTGAGGCAACAAGACCATTTTTTAATCTCGATTTCAAACATTGCCAAGTCCGGAATTTCAAGCTCACTGTTTGAAAATCAAATATCCTCTCAGCACTACCTCTTCTGTGCGACATTTCTGTCATTTCTGTTTCCCTGTTTCTGCCTGGCAGCAGGTGTGAGATGAATGAGTCCCAGTGGTGTGTAGCACTGCTGGTTGCAAATTTAATGCATATACTGAACTTGTAAATCAGAACTTTCTCTTGTCTAAAGTCCAATTCCCATTCACTGCCTCTGTATAATGTTTTCATTTCCCTTGTTTTTCTTTCAATGAAGGTGAAAATGAAATCACTCTTCCAACTGCCAAAATAATTACAGCTGCATAAAGAGCCATACAGGATTGATTTTTGATATGCTTTGGACATACACTTTATTTATGTTTTACTTTAGATGTATTTGTTTAATAATTATGCAGTGTTAATAAGCACCACTTTCCTCTCCTTTAATGAAAAATACAAGGGAAAATTGTTTAATTTGAAAATAAATATGGGAAATTAGAATCTGTCAAAAGTGTCACATGACCTTACTCCACAGAAAACCAACTAAGATGTCCAAAGATTAAATCAGTGAAGACTTTAGACAGCTCACATTGTATACCAATTGAAACAGGCATCAACCATTAATGTAATCATCCATCTGTTTCTTCATGTGTCTATTCATCCATTTATAGATGATTAATTTACTATTAAACATTCGCTGTTATGTATGTGGCATTTATTTATACATCATTCAACCATGTACGGCAATAGGAAATGTGCAAGAGATCAGATCACATGAGTTCTAGGTCCACTCCTGTTTGAGAGAGCAAACTCAACAAGACAATGTACAACATCACCAAGGTTGTTCCTTGCAGAGGGAAGTAATGTTATTACAACTTAGCATTTATATCTGGTCGTTATCAGTGATTTTAGACGGGATCTCTCTGCTCTATGTGGATGATGTATTATTTTAGCTAAACTGTCTAAATATCTGTGGGAAAAAAATGTATGGTTTGTAGGTAAATCATGTGAGCATTAGAGCCTTAACGTTAAAGGCTTGCTGCCTGATATCTCCAAGGTGGAAGAGGTCAATCAAGCTGCTTTGCCACAAAAAAACTCACCTGATTTGCACTGTTAACAGTGCAATCCTGACTAAATATTATCAAAGCATAATGTTAACATTTCAACCTATAACAGTAATCTGATGGAGTTTGGTAATGATGCAAACATTAGCTGTTCTGTCATTCTGTTTATCAAAACACTTAAGACCTCTTCGATTAGTGATCATCTCACACGTGTTCTCCACTTCATTAGTACTACTTATAGTAAATCATACATATGTCCAGCATCTACTGACTCTTACTCCCACTATACAGCATACACTGCCTGGCCAAAAAAAAGGTCACACACTCTAATATTCGTTGGACCGCCTTTAGCTTTGATTACGGCACGCATTCGCTGTGGCATCGTTTCCACAAGCTTCTGCAACGTCACAACATTTATTTCTGTCTTGCATTAATGTTTCGCCAAGATCTTGTATTGATGACGGGAGATTTGGTCCACTGTGCAAAGTCTTCTCCAGCACATCCCAAAGATTCTCAATCGGGTTCAGGTCTGGACTCTGTGGTGGCCAATCCATGTGTGAAAATGATGTCTCATGCTCCCTGACCCTCTTTTTCACAATTTGAAGTTCCCTTCACATTGTGCGTGTGGAAATACTCTTCCTTTCACTATTAAACATCGTCGTGAGTTCTACTGTTGTTTTTCTACGATTTAATTTCACCAAACGTTTAAGTGATCGCCGATCACGATCATTCAATATTTTTCACAGACCACATTCCTTCCTCGGAGATGATGTTTCCCCATTGTCCTTCCAGTTTTGAATAATGCGTTGGACAGCTTTTAACCCGATTTTAGTAGTTTCAGCAATCTCCTTAGATGTTTTCTCTGCTTGATGCATGCCAATAATTTGACCCTTTGGAAACAGATTAACATCTTTTCCACGACCACAGGATATGTCTCTCGACATGACTGTTTAACCAATGAGAAGCTACTCACTGCATCAGTTAGGGTTAAATATCTTACTGCCAGCTGAAACATAATCACTCAAGCAGTAATTATCCAATGGGAGGCTCTTACCTATTTGCTTAGTTAAATCCAGGTGGTGACCTTTTTTTTGGCCGGGCAGTGTATTTTACCCATTGTCTTCTTAAGAGTGGGGGCTGGTTGCAGCTGCAGAAAGCAAAGAAACATCAACTCAGTATGCAATGGTTACTGTATATTAACCCTTCCTACTGAAAATATAATTCTCCTGACCCTTCGTTGTCAAACAGTTATGGATGTATTCCACTCTTTAGTTCTTCCAGAATACAATGGGTTAACACAGAGACTTCCTGTCTTGGCAGGAATCCCAGACTAGGACATGCTGCTGCAGGTGGAGTTGCAGACTGTGAAACATCTGTGGTAGCATTGTGACACACATGCACAATAACAAACATACACAATTTTTCCAATAATGTACAGTATGTCTTCATTGACTTTTCTCTTGTTAAAGATATTATAACAGCAAGTCTCATTAATTTCGGAACAGACGCAAGAACAGTGAACCTTTAATTCTGCAAACTGTCCAGTAATGTGAAGGTAGAGACTTGAAAATGTCTTCAGAGTCAGAATCAGACTGTCGATGCAGTTTTTTCCTCCCTTTTTGGGATTAGTTACTTTCATGCTATAACTGCAAATTATATTCTCTTACACTACTGAAAAATGAAATAGCATTTCTAAAAACATTGCTCAGTTATTAGCCACCGTCCTTCACGACTCCAGGATAAGCTCATACCTGGTTGTATGCATAAAGGGTGTCGTAAAGCTTTGAGGAAAGTTTGTGATATTTGGCCTGGACTTGACTGGGATATTGGATATTAGTTGTATTATTAGTTATAATCTACTAGCAACACATAGATTTATTTTCCCTCCCTCTGTCACTCTCTCACTTGAAAAAAAACACAGGCCTTTTGTTTATTTTAAGACCCGCTATGCCAGACATGCGGTATGCCACACCAGAGGCGGTGCCCTGAAGCAGTCAGGTAAATGAAAATCTCAACACTTGAAAGATGCGAAAGAAACAGCTGTGTGTGCGCCTTGTTGGAGGGAAACTGAGAAATCTCAGAGGTAGTTCCCTGGCCTACTATAATACAGTACGTTACAGAATATGAAGGACTTGGTTAGACTTTATTATTTTTTCCTGCCTGTGAAATTTCTTACCCTATCTATAATATATTAATGTTGTTTTATCTCCAACGTGTTGCTGCTCCCTGTTGAAGGCTGTATTAGAGGATTTGTGCTCATGGGGGGGTAGAGCACAGGTGAAATTACTAACCTGACCTTGCCACTCCACTTGCTCACCTCCTTTAACAGGTGTGTTGTCTGATCTGGTTGTCTGAGAGTTCTCTCTTTGTTCTCTTCCCCCATTATTTTGTTACTTTTCCAGGAAAGGTACGCCCTTCACTGCCAGTAAAGCATCATGTACAGATGTCAAACCCCCATCCATGTCTCTCACTAAACTCAGGTTAAGGGTACATTTAGTAAAAAAAAAAAAAGACTTCCCAGAAAGTGTTTATGCCAGATCAACACAAAATGATACAGCACACGCGCCCATGCAGAAAAACAATATCAAAGCAATCAGCAAACATTATATAATGTTTTGATACGATTTCTGCAACTTCATGGCAGTAGCGCAACAGCTGGTACAGTGAGGTCCATTGTCTTGCTCACTTCAAAAGAGTAAATACTGCACAATGACAGGCTTTTGAACTCCTGACTAGAAACGATTCACAGTAACACCAGCACAGGAAGTGTTTTTATGTGTGTACATTGTTGTATAGGCAAAAGACATGAGTGGGGTTCCCCAACATCACAGGATGTCAGGTCATCATATACGAACATGCAGCATCACATCCTGCCTTCCTCTCACTGCTTTACCACATCACATTGAAGAAAATGCTCATTCCCACTCAAAGGATTATAAAGGAGTAGATAAGTGGTTTTCTGTGGTGTTTCAGTTTTGTTTTCTATTGTGTTCTTCACCTACTTTCTAGGCTTTTTTTGCTGCCTGTTTGTAGCTTCACTTCTTTATCCTCCTTCGGATCTTCTAAAATCTAAATAATGTGAAATAATGTAGATTTAGAGAATATTCAGTGAACAAGTTGAAAGACTGCTTTCCAGGGACATTTGCTTACATTGTAAAAACAAGATGACAAAACTTGTGAATAACATTACAATGCCTTTTTAAGGGATATTGCAGAATTAAGTGAAAAATAGAATCTCTTAATCCAGATGAAGAGAGAGGGAGAGCGAGAGAGAGAGAGAGGGAGAGCGAGAGCGAGAGGGAGAGGGAGAGGGAGAGGGAGAGGGAGAGGGAAAGGGAGAGGGAGAGGGAGAGAGAGAGAGATCTTTTTCACTCTGTATCTGACTCAATGCCCAGTGTGCAATAATGACAGTAGTAAAGCACACAGCAGTGATCAGTGGGATAAGCTCTCAGACCTTCCATACACCCCTCTTCACTCTAATTGACGAGTTTAATTTGATGGCACTCGTAACAGAGTTAGAAAGCAATTAGCGTCATGGCCCATCGGCACAAACAGTGCAGAGAGCCCACCTGTGGGTCACTTTTTAATTTGGTGAAGTGCACAGTGCTTAGCGCAGGACTCTGCCTTTGATATACTCAGTAGAAGGTAAATCCTGTTAGTGATAACTCCACAAACTACTCCACAGACCAATATCCATCTAATCCACTGGTTAGGAGCTCACCAAGCCACACAACAAATTATTAGGGTGTCATCTGGCCTAGGATTACAAATCCAGACTCTTTCGCATAAAGAAAGGAGAAGAAGTGGAGATGAAAGGGAGGGAAGGGAATGGGAGGGAAGAGGGATGAGGGAATGATGGGGGAGGGTGTTTAATTAAAGCGACTGATCCGTGCTGTTTGTTGAAGGACTAATTGTCTTTCCCCCTGAGGAGGTTGTTTCCTCAAGGAGCCTCTCCAAATTACACTCCAGACGGTAAATCCTTGTTGGTGGTGAAGACTACAGCACTAACTGGAAAGGAGAAAATAATTCAAGGAAATAAGTTTATTTTAAAACAATAACAACGCACAAGGAGATTCTCTTTGTTCCATTTGCTCTTCAGAGATATGGCTGGTCCCCGACGTCTGTGTTTGTTCTAATTAGGCCAGCACTGTTGATCTTGTCAGACATTGTGCTGTCCTTTTTTTCCCCTGGGGAGTGTGTTTAACATGTAGTCCCCAGGCAGGGTACTTGACCCAGAAGGACCTTTGACCTCTCATTAAACCAGATCGGGTGTCCTTTCATGTCCCTGCACCTTTGGCCCAAATTTCAGATTTTGTTGCCTTTGACTGTTGCCCTGCCCTTGAGCAATAACCCACATGACTCCATAGTGTATGACACAGTATATACAGTACATGTCAGTCAGTACTCAGTATGTTTATTAACTAAGAGCTTTGAAAATATGACTAGAGCTTGAATACTGTATGGGCATGATATAGGCCACCTTGTGAGGATCAGGTAACACAGACAAAGCCTAGTTACGTAAAATGTGTTTTTTAAGGTGAGACAGTGTGTGTTATTCTGTCTGAAGCTGATCTTTCATTGGTGAAGCATGATGCCACAGCCAATGTTGGTGTTCAGAAAATACTTTTTCATCAAATCTTTTCTTGAAAACCAATTAATGGATTTTGGATGAAGGTAGGGTTTCTACTGCTCTGTTTCAGAGCAGTCCAGATTTATGGATATGTGAAGTCTTGTAGTCCTGACCATGAATTGGACATCATAGCCTTCCCTTTAAGGTCCTTTTCTTCTTGCATAAGGAAATTCTGATTGGTACTGGGCGATTAAGCTTCGTTCTGGGTAATTGAGTTCATCATTCAAAGGTTGAGTAATGGAGAAGAATTATAACAATATGAAAAGGAATTATGGGTAATGAGAAAGGAAAGATGTATTTTGACTGAGGAAACTTAGTAAGGCAAACACACAGCAGACTATAACACATTAAAAACAACCAAGTCAACAACCAATAAATAAGATTGTAATCTCACCCGAACACAAACAACAACAACAACAACAACAACAATCGTAATAAACTCACACTATCAACAAATCAATAAATTGAAGTATGACTGAACTTTGGTTGTTTGCTTTGCCTATTCAATTATCAGCATGCTTGATGTTTATTGGATGTGGGTTTTGCAATTCAAAACACCAATTCCTATTCAATCAACAGAACAAAACACAGAATACATATACTACCCTCCTGGTAGTTCAGTATAAGTACATTCTTTGCCAGCTGAACTAGCATTTACAGTACACTGCCCAACAGGCTATGTGTTTGGCCTTATCAAACCCTCCGATTGGACGAAATGTCTCCAGGCAGTTTAAACACGTCAGATTTTCTAAACTCCACCTACATACACAAGCCAAACTCTGGCCCCCCGCTTAACCAAACAAAATAGGAGAGAAAGGAACACGCTGATAGATCCCACAGCGCTGGACAATGACACAGTGTAGATTGGACATGAATGTGAGTGTGTGGAAAGAGAGAAAGCTAACAGAGAAAAGGCATGCCTGCTTTAGCTCTCTGTGTTGATGTTGCTGCAACGTCATGCAAGTCTGAGTCAGAATCCCACATGCATACATGCAAAATCAATATCCTACTCCATTGGACATTTAATCACATACACTTTTATTAAATTAAATGTAGTGGTCTTAAATGGATCCATTATGTTGCCATTCTGTAGTTGTGGTTTGTCAGTGAGCCTGTGTGTGGACATGTGAGTCTACCTGGCACCCTTGCAGTATTTCCAACCCAGACTAATACATTAAACAGCCAGCTGCAGCCTGAATGGGGCGCAACAGGAAACACATAGCTGTCATCAAAACACACTCTACTGGCCAGGGGTCTTGGTGATAAAAAAGGGTTTAATTTAAGCAGTGATTATGTTTTCATGATCCCAGAGAGGCTGGGGGATTCCTTGTCATAGATAGAGCTGATTTATCGTTTCATTTTATATATTTTTGTGGGGGGGAGAAGGTTTAAAAACATTCCAACGGCAACATCTGAATTGTAAGAAAGTGAGCGGTACTGACTCTCTGCTTCAACTCTGCATGGAGTGGGAGCAGCAGTCACAGATGGTGAACAAATGTTCTTTTGAGGGAGCGTTGCACAAGACTTGGTTCTTGCACAGCCCAGCAGTGAGCTAGCTTTGCTGCAGATGGTTTACAAAGCAGCCTCCAACAAACACGCTTCCATCAATGTGTGATGCAATGCAACTTTAAAGGTGAGAGACATGTTTGCTTTATTGCATTGTTACTTTGTTTGTGGCCAAGCACTCAAATCATTTGTACTCATTGATCGGGATTAATCAGCCAAAACATGACCTGCTAATAGTGAACAGTTAAGTCTCATTATTTAAACATCATCACACTAAACTCAGTTGTGGAACTGTTGACAAGCCCTGTGTCTTGTCAACATATGAATGTGGTATAACACATTACTGTAGACCTAAGTGGAACTGATGTTATTTCCATTACTAGTGGGATATTTCATTGCACACTGAATTACAAACCAGATTGCCAAGCAGGCCATTAACACATAATTACGTGGGGTGAATAATGACTGTATGTATTTCTTACAAGAATTTGAACAGCATTTACCTTTTTAGTTTTATGTCTTAAAGAAAGTAAAAAATAACAGAATATGTCTGGGAACGGTAGACATTATCCAAGTACATTTGAACTGGACAATTTGTTGTGATGTTTATATTTTTCACACGCCCCCTCACCAGCACCTTATGCAAAAGTCAGGGAACTGTAGGCATATAGTCATGGTGTAATTTTCAAAACACATAGAAATTGAAAAAAAAAACAGGAACGGTTGAGTCTTCACTGAAAGCACACTGCAAGGACCTGACCCGGTGTCATGGTCATTACATTAACTTGAGAACTTGTGATGATTCTTCTAATGAACGGGTTGATAACAAAATTGGACAAGGAGCAGTGGGGAAGAGCAGACAGAAAAATGAAGAGAGTCCAAATAATGTTTCCCTTGTGTGCAAACAGTGACGGGCATTGTTTTTGTGAGGAGGTGTTTTGGTCTGGATCGGTGGGCCCGGTGCTGTAATTGCTGTTTGGAATGTCAGCCTGGTTAGAGGATGCACTCTGACTACTGGGTATCATTGTCCCTGTGCAATCCAATGGCATAAGTCTGGAGTCACAAACCACAATTAAGATGATCAGCTTATAGCTAATTTAGTGCCTATATGTCTCCATGAAAAGACCATTCAGCACAGAGAGTCAGTTAAGTTTTTAATTGGTCTGAATGAACTCCAACCATGTGATGTCTGTCTTGAAAATACTAGTTATCATACACGCATAGCATACTTGTCTGTACATGTTTGCTGATTTATGCGTGTGATTTTCTGTGTGGGTTAGGCCAGACCATGGATGCATATGTGTGCCTTTATGAAATGGAAGATTTTCCATACATCTCCATCTGCCATAGAACTATCACCTAGCATCTGAGAGTCCTTATTTACAGCTACAATAGACCTACTTACATTTTCGCCTTTTTGCCGTATACTGAACATTAAACAGTGGTTGGCCTAAATTAAAATCTCCTTCATTTGGTCATTGGATTTACAGAAACATTTGAACACATAGCTGCAACTGGATTTTCCCTAACAGTTATTCAGTATCGAACGCAATTGCTTGGAAAAGTTAGTGTTCAAGTTCAGAACTTTTGTTGGAATTTGGTACATTTGAATTATGCGTCTGAGAATGTGTCTTTTAAGTATTTTTTCATGAGGCTGGCAAGTATTCAAATGTATTTAAGTGGCATTACTTTCAATGTAGTGCTTTTCCTTTGCATTGATGCAGGCAAGCCACTGCATAGTGTGCTTTTTAACAAGAAGCTACAGCACAGTGTGTGTGTAAAGCCATGCGTCAGAAGGTAAAGGGTATCAATATGTTCTGAAATACTAATCACTTCATCGAGTCAGAATTGTCATCATGTGTTGTTTGCAATTTAAGAAATGTTAGATTGTCACGTTAGTTGCCCAGAAGTTTAGATGCAACTGCACATATTGTGTAATGATGAGGAGGAGTCAGTCGCTCTCTCTCTCGCTCTCTCTCTGCCCCTATTTGCCTCTGTGTCTGTGTCTCTATCAGACAAGCTTGGAGACTCATTGTTCTGCAGGAAATGCTCTCACCATACAGACTGCAGGATTGTATACTCTAGATTTAACCTTATAATAGCGTTACCAGTATTTAACCAACCAGCTTCCGCTTGCTTTAGGCTGAAGCACTGTTACAAATACAAAATAGACTACGACAAATGACAACTCGCTAGGCTCTCTCGGAAAAGCTCAACAGAAAAAAAGAATCTCCTCCCTTGAGGCCTTTGCACTCCTGAAACCGAGAGGGCAACGGGAGGAGCAGCTGCAGCTTCTGAAACTCGTAAACACTGACACATATTTACTTGCATACACATGTGGAGGCCCTCAGTGTGTCTATCTTCCTCTCAAACACATGCACAAATACACACTTGGAAAGCAGAGGCAGAAGGAGATCCCAAGTAATGGATGGTGCAGGTGTGAAGATGTTTCCATGTGGGAATTTCCAAAACACATGAAATATGCAGGCTATAATGGTAGGGCCAACGCTTCTCTACGCTTAACAACATGTGTCCAGAGGAAGAGGTTTTTACTGGACAAGCAGCACCTGCCCTGTAAACATTGTCTCAACCTTTACTCACCCATCTCTTATATCCGTCTTTCAGGTATTACATGTGTAATTAAACTAGACAGCTACTTATATTTTAGAATTTATATAACATTACACTATATTTTGAATGACTACTGAAGTGAATTATTAAAATACAACTTAGAAATTAACTTAAACATGTGCTTTGTGTTTAGTTTTTCTAAGCACATTTGAGGATAATCTAGCACTGATGGATTCATCTATTCAGTGGATGCATCTCTGATCTTTTTCTTTATCGTACTGTCGACTGAGAATGGTCCTGACTATCAGCATCTGTGCCCAGCTTCGTCAGTATCTCCCGAGTCTTTCTCATTTCATTAGGAATCACTCAGCACTTCAGAGAAACATTCAATTACGCTCCAATGGTAATTAAATGTTCCTCAAATGAGTTCATTTAAATCATCTTCATTTGGGCTTCAGTCGGGTTTTTAATGCCGAGTGCTCAACACAGGGCTCAAATGAACATTAAGTGCCTCGCCCACTGGGAGTGTTTGAAGGGGCCATGCTCACAATCACAGTCAGATGACATTTTAACCAGCTTAGCAGCATAACAATTGATAATATATTATTATTAGGAATGAATACAGACTGCAGTATTCAAACACACAAAGGCCTTGGTACTGTTGGTAATTGTGTTGGTGGTACAGTGAAGCAAGTGAGGAACATTTGCAGGTCAGAAATAGCTCTGATTCCACAACGTTGCAATTTGAATGTGGCAATTAGTCTTTTTGCCATTAGACCAAATGTGACATTATCCGTAATTACTTAGCTCACTATGTTAGATTATATCTGATTTGACACGGTTAATAGAAATGATCTGAGAGGGGACAACATTCATCCGCTCACGTTTCATTGTGACAAAGGTTTCATCGTGACGGTTTAACTCGTATGACGACACAATTCTTAAATGTCATTGCAAATCCTTCGATGAGAAGCGTTTGAAATTCAGACCACAGTTTTAAGGTTGCAGTATATCGTGGGAAAGTCGAAATGGAGAGCACACTAAAACGTTGTGTTCTCTTCTTGTTTCTCCAATAGGTTTTTTTTCACTTGTCAGACAATGTGCCGTAAATGTTACAGTTTTATTTTATAGTGGCTAATGCAGGCTTTTAAAGTTGTAAACTGTTTTCTTTGATGTTAACTTCTGAGTGGAACATAAGTAAAGTGTGTTCATGAAAAGTAAACTTTTAATCGCCGCTATTGTGTTTAAAGGTCCACCTCCTGCAACAATGGCCCAACACTGTACAGTCCAACATAATAAATGTAATAATTATGTTTTGGTGAAATAACTGTAAATCATTTAATGACCCTACAAGCCGAGAGTTATTTTTAAAAGGGGATTCATCAATATTCTCCAGGGGAACATGAAGAAAGGTCAGAAAATCTCTCATTAGGCTATGAGCATGCGCACATGTGTCCCTTATATGCATGTGTGTAGCCATTCATGCATTTGGGAGTTGGTTTGTGTCATTGTGTCTGCTTGTGTGTTCCTATTAACTAGTTAGTGCATAATGTGTACAATAATTAAAGATATCTATAATATGAGAACAGAATAAACAACCGTTTCCTGATCAACCATACACAATGTTCATCCATCTTCATCAATGTGCTAAACGGTCAAACCAACCAAGAACGATAGTAATTACTTTTCTAAAAATTACGAGACTATCTACTCTTTGTTGTTTAGGAATAGCATTCAACTTTGGGAGAGATTATGAATCTTGTAAAGATTGAATGTCTTATCTTCCACCACCACCACTTCTCTTCATATACACACAAACTAACAACACATTGTTTTCCCTTTTTCAACACATTTTCATTAGCTTAACTTTAGACAACAGGGCAGTGAGTTTTACAAGGCATTTCTAGGAAGGCTCAAAAGTCTTGTGTGATATTTCTATTGGATCTTTCTGTAATTAGCTTACAAACTCTCTGTAATTGTGAAAATTATACTTTATTGATAGTGTCAGTACCAGGCTACAGTAGCTCAAGGGCATAGGAGCAGCAGGGTGTGGAGGCTAGAAAGTTGCCAAAGATCTATGTAGGAGGAGACAACTACTGCATACTGTGCATTGCTGCGATTCCTATTCTTACATTTAAGGAGGTGGACACAACATTATTAAAGCATTCACACACAATAAAGTGCAAGCTAACACACTGTCACTGACACAAACTCTACCTTTTTTAATTTAAAATGTTCCTTTTAGCCAGATTCAAAGAGAAGTGTGGACAACCTTATTAAGTAGTATTCATAAAGATTTGAATTATTGCACAAACATTTTTGAACCTTTCTGTGTAATACTCAAACACATACAACAACAGTGATGCCATTGAAAAGCTTTACTCTCTTGCTATAATTAATTATGCCATTATGTAGAGTTGACGTTGTTAGATCTAGGAAAATAAAATGTGCACTACCAAAACTCAAACAACTCAAATACATTAAAATGCTTGGAAACACTGGCATACACAGGTTTAAAGGCACGCTCAAACAGCAAATGTCCACACACACGCACGCACGCACGCACGCACGCACGCACGCACGCACGCACACACACACACACACACACACACACACACACACACACACACACACACACACACACACACACACACACACACACACACACACACACACACACACACACACACACACACACACACACACACACACACACACACACACACACACACACACACAGATGAAAGTATAAGTTGTGTGAAAGCAATGAGGGTGTCCACCAGGAGATAACCCTAGACAACTATCCAACAGTTATTATACCATTAAATTGCTATGTACATTAACCTTACACATGACAGCAAACCAATACATTATGTTCATGTGCATGTAATTATAGCTAATATGCAAGCCACTCTGCCAACTCTTGTGCAATATTGACTAGTCTTCTTCGATTACTCTAAATGTGGTGAAAAGAATAGCCCACATTTACAGGCCACACGGTATTAATTAGCAGCCATGTTATTTAATTTGACACATATTCAGCTGGAGGGGGAAGTGGAATACATATGACAGATTAAACCTCAAAACTCTTTTTCACCCCTGGTCATGTGACACTGAGACAGTCTAGAAAACAAGTGTGACTCGGCTGTTCACAGCACTGTAACACATTCACTGCTTTACTGTTGGTTCCTCACCCTCAAGCCCCAGAACTGATCTTTGCTCAGGGTTGTGCGCTACAGTTCTCCATCCATAGAAAGCCCACTAGTTGTAAGCTTCCAAATAAATTCCATCAGTGTCAGACAGGCCAACCAAAACCCACCTCAGACTACAGAACTACTCTCTTCCTGAACTTGCTTTGTCTACTTTGTCTGCTCTGTCCTCTGTCCTCTGTAGCACCCTTCGCAGCCTCACCCTCCTTCTGACTAATGGATTAAGGTAATTATGACATGGCTGTGCCCACATTCTGTTGGTGGGGTGAAAATTGATATTCCAGCTTTGTTGTTCTCACTAAACTGTTTATGAAATTGCAGAGCCCCCGAGCAATCCCAGATCTTCGCGTTTGAAGAGATTTAAGCACAGGTATTGTTTCCTTTTTGTTCCTCTAAACAAGTCAAAAGCAGTGCTCAAAACCTCGTTTTTTTTCATATTAACAATATGTAAGTCAATGTTTTGAGTTGCATATATACTGTGTTTGCATGTGTTATCAACTTTCAGGTATCCACCGATGCAGACATGGTTACCGTCAAAAAAAGGCTCAGGTTAAGGGCTGTTTACAAAAGTGCAGGTATGTAAGGATGCTGATTAGATGGCCTTATCAAGCCCTGACTCGGACTAAGCAACACCCACCACTACCACACACATGCACAAACAGAGAGAGTCTTACAGACATACAGCAAACAATTTACTGACCTCTGATCTTTCCACTCAGTTGCCTCTATCACTCACCAGAATGAGATGAGTTAAGACTGATACAGCAACTAAGAGTCTAATCTAAATGACACTCTTCTTGTTATTCCTGAGTTTAGTTTAAAGGATTACATTTGTTCATGTTTCAAAGTATTTTTGGGGAAAATAACTGAAAGCCAAGGACATACGACTTTACACATCTGCAATTAGTTCCTACTATAGACAAGTAGCCAGTACAAAGAAAGTTGTAGCTTACTTTCTTTCATACAAGGCAGAAAGAACATTTCTGGGATTGTAAAGTACATTCAATCTTGTTGTTCTATGGTGCGCAAACTGTATTCGCCTTTTTATATAAAATGCATTTATTTGACACCTTTTTTCTAATGGGATTTTAAATTAATGCATTTAGTTGCGGCACAACTTGTTACAGCAGTGTGCATTGTGCATATTTCCATAAGTAAAGCCCTCAAGGACTTATCAGGAGCATTTGTAAATGAACGTGAAATATTTACAGTCCTAACAATACCGTATACATCAAGAGGTTGGTTAGATGGATTTCAATCTAGGACCAAACTAACTGACCAAACAGAAGGCGCCATCTTGTAAAGCATTATGGCAAAACAATTATAAAATGCATTATGTATTCAAAATAACATTCGCTTTTGTCGTTTTTAACAAAACATTGGAGGGCCCCAAACATAATCCGCAATAACAACGAGAACACCATGTGTGCTACAAACATAGTCTTCTGTTTTACAAATTACTAAACATTCAGAACAATGGGATTGACAATTTCAATAATATTTGATAGTTACACATCTCGAACAACCTGTGTTGATCTTCAATCTCATCACTTCTTACCTCCTGGTTTAATAGGTTCTCTTTCTCTATGGTCCGGTTCCTCTCCATGTAGATCTCTCATCTCTGCATCATCAATAACTTCAAAAAGGGACAAAAGCAGCTAAATTAGGTTTGCCACTTTCTTCTGTCATGACTAATGAGCTCTCCCTTCGTTTGTGTATTAGTCTCGCTCTGCTGTGGCTGTACCCCAGGGAACAGGACACTGCTGTGCCTTTCCATGAACAGGTAGGCCCAAACAGATGACAAGGCAACAGAATGGAAATAGAAACAATAGGACTCCATTTGAGTTTTGTTCGAGCCAAACACATAGTGTTGCGTTAACTTCCAAGCATATACATCCATTTACCCCTTTGCGTGAACATGCCGGTACTGGCAATGCAACTAGACTGTTTTGTTAATTTAATTTGTATGTCTTTTATAAATTGTCTATTAACCTTCTTTCTGCACAAGCAGTAGAATAATATATCATTCTGTATTTAAAATTGTGTCTTCATTGGGATTTTGATTTCATTGTAAAAATAATTATTTACAGCATCTGTGCCTTTATTATAGCATATATGACATCACATATCCCGATGAAACAGGAAGACAGTCAGAAAGAGTGTTTCCACAACATTTGAAACAGCGGAAACTCCTATAAAGCTACAGTTTTTGGACAACTATATAGAACGTGTTTAACTCCCTATGGTTATGAAAATGACTGAATGAATGGCACGATCATCTTTGAAAGTGTTTGGCAGCAGGGATGTAACTGATTTGGCCTATCATTACATTGTGTGTACCCAGGAATCTAAAAATACACAGTCACATCGCTATGAGATCATACATATGCAGCAAGAGAGAGACAGACTATGATTATAGGCTTCTGTCACAGGAAAGAAATGGTAATTTGTCAGCACCATGGCAAAAGAGGCCACAAAAGAAATCAACACTAACTGGCCAGTGAGACCAAGCCATAGCTTACATCACTCTTTTCCCAAACAAATGTATTGCATTATTGAATTATTAAACTGTCATGTGTCATCACTTGATCAGAAAATACAGTAAATAACTCTAAGCGTACGAATCCAAAACTAAAGTTATATCATACTTGATGATGGATCCTGGCTAATGCACATGAATTAAATGCAATTCAAAATCAAGCTAAAATGCATTAGCAATCGATGGCTTTATATCAGAATCTCACAAGTCATTCAGTCATCTCCATTTTGCTGAGACTGTATAGGTCAGTATTACTTCATAGTGTTAAACTAAACTTAGTTGTTTGTTCTACATATTTATGAGAAAAGAATATACAACAAGCATCACTAGATAAAATAATAAAATCTACAAAAATTAAAGCCCATTATGACCCACTTACTATACAGGAATCCGAGTGACAAGGAAACTATGGAAACACCCATACAGCCCTATGTTAATGGTGTACTTGAGTCAATTAAAAGTAAAAGACCTCTGAACTGAGATAAAGTGCAATGTACAAGAGCGGATTATATGACTCCTCAGCAACGCCCGGGCTAGTGGTTAGATAAAGTGATTTTTATGGGTGTGGGACATAATATCTGTTTGGATGGAACACCAGGTTCACTGGCATTCACTGACAGTGAGATTACTTTATTTGTATGTGTAAGTTTTTTGCAAACAGTATTATTTGAATCCCTTTTTTACACTTGTATTGCTTCTTTATGTGTTTGGACTATTAGAGTGATTTAAAGGGGAATCCCATGCACTGGCATGTCCAAAAGGTGGCAGTGTTGAGTTTTATAATGGTGCGCAGATGAATGGTAAATCTCTTCAATCCACGTTTTATATTTTTGGACAAATCAACTCAGAATAATCATTTATATATATGGCACTCGAGTTTAATACATGTTGTTGGTTCTATTTATTTCATTTGGTTATTTTTTGACATTAATAAATTAATTAATGCATTTTTCTAGGAGACTAAAAATGAATATGCTGGATTAAAAATGAAAATAATAATATCAAATATAAATATAGATTAGAAAGGCAAACAGTTCAATGCCCTTTTGTTGAACATACAATTTCTACATAAAATGCTGATTATATATAAAATAGTTACATCTATCTATCTATCTATCTCTCTCCTTGTGTTTACTGGTCTCGTTGTGCTCATTTGGAATCCTATGTAAATGACCTTACAGCATTCAAGGATTACTAAGTATCGCTTATTTTAAACTATGATCAATTGTTGCTCCGCATAAAACCTAAACTTAAAATTACAGTAAAAGTAGACAAAGAGTTAAAGTCTGTCCCAGCTGACAGTCAGCTGATGCCTTTTGACAGTCGCGAAAAGTTTTGTTTCTGTAGGCTCCTAATATGTTAATTAGCTCGCGGAGTGTGCGACCCTATTGGCTCTTCGTCCGAGTCAATTTCCTATTTCCAGCCTGACGTCAGGGCTGCTACAATGCTTAAACTCATCTGCTGTGTGATCCCTCTAAAAATCGCCCCACCAGTCAGCTCCTTGTAACGTGCGAGGCTGCATTCACTCCCCTACTCTCGGCTCGTCTCCCTCTCCGCCTGCGCAATGTATTAATGAAGAGCCCGTAAAGTGTTAAATGTTTGAAATACAAAACCGCCGAATTTCACATGCTGAAAAAGGACTCCGCTACTCGTGCGCGCGGCACTGGTGTGTCTGTGCAATAGACTGCAAAGAAAAACTACTCTCATACGCCTGCAAGTCCGCCGCTGCAAAAAGGACGCTGAAAATATATTTTTCAGTTTCAAGACAAACGCTTAAAAATCAAACTGGCTCACGTTCTTCCAAACCAGCCCAGTTTGACAGCTGCTCTTCACCCCACTTGGAGGACTGTCAGCAGCAGCAAGAGGATGGCATCAGAGCTGGCAATGAGCAACTCCGACCTGCCCACCAGTCCCCTGGCCATGGAATATGTTAATGACTTCGATCTGATGAAGTTTGAAGTGAAAAAGGAGCCGGTGGAGCCCGATCGCAACATCAGCCAGTGCAGTCGCCTTATCGCCGGGGGATCCTTGTCTTCCACCCCGATGAGCACGCCGTGCAGCTCGGTGCCCCCTTCCCCAAGCTTCTCGGCGCCCAGTCCGGGCTCGGGGAGCGAACAGAAGGCACACATAGAGGATTTCTACTGGATGTCCGGTTATCAACAGCAGTTGAATCCAGAGGCGCTGGGCTTCAGCCCCGAAGACGCAGTCGAGGCGCTGATCAACAGCAGTCACCAGCTCCAGTCTTTCGATGGCTATGCCAGGGGCCAGCAGTTTGCTGGCGCAGCCGGAGCAGGAGGCACCATGGCCGGGGAAGAGATGGGGTCCGCCGCAGCGGTGGTTTCGGCAGTTATCGCTGCTGCAGCGGCTCAGAATGGGGGACAACACCACCACCACCATCACCACCACAGCAACCATCACCAAGCACCTGGCTCACAGTCCAACGGCACTTCTGGGACAATTCACCCACACATGCGCTTGGATGACCGGTTTTCAGACGACCAGCTGGTCACCATGTCAGTGCGCGAGCTCAACCGGCAGCTACGGGGGGTCAGCAAGGAAGAAGTGATCAGATTGAAACAGAAGAGGAGGACCCTAAAGAACAGAGGCTACGCACAGTCCTGCCGGTACAAGCGGGTCCAGCAGCGGCACGTCCTGGAGGGGGAGAAGACGCATCTCATCCAGCAGGTCGATCACCTAAAGCAGGAGATCTCCAGGCTGGTCCGGGAGAGGGACGCGTACAAAGAAAAGTATGAGAAGCTCATCAGCAACGGCTTCAGAGAAAATGGATCCAGCAGCGACAACAACCCTTCATCCCCAGAATTTTTCATGTGAGTCTCGACATTATCGTGAAAAAAAAGAATATCAGATGGGTTACTCACCCGCTTACAAAAGTTTTCAATATGAAACTTTTTTTTTTTTTTTGGCGCAAATGCCTATAGACCAAGAACTAATTTGTCAACTTTTTTTATTATTTTTATTTTAAACATTTTCTTTTTCTGAAAACGTCTGCGACTGTTTTTAGATTGAGGGCTTTGCCACCCATGTTTATTTTTATTTTGGAGAAGCATATACAGAAAACTTTGATCTACTTTTTGCTATCATACTCAACATATTATGCATAGCCTGTTTCAATATTTCTTTTCATCGTTGTTCATAAGATTTTCATTGTTTGAGTAAAATATGATTTTTGAAAGTTGATCCAACTTTATGCTGCAGTATACAAAGTGTGCATGCAAGCAAGTATACTCCTTCAGAGTTCATCATCTTACACATTTTTTCATCAGTTTACTTTGAATTCAATGTACAGAAAACTGTTTCCATCGACAGTATGTTTTCGGTCTTTTTTTACCTTTCTTTTTTTTTCGTCTGCCAAACTTGGAGGATTGCGAGCCTGCCGTTAGACGCCACCTCATCTCATGCGTTTGCTTGCTTTTGTGTTGAGCAACAAAAGACTATATTCATTACAAAATATTCATTGTTTGTTTTTTTTAAAGAAAATGTCTTATTGAACTTTCCTGCATGCTGGACATGTATGGTTTTTTTTCCTTTATGTGCTTGAAGATGTCATTTTTGTCAGATGACTCCAGCATGGCATTCATACATTCATTTATGGCCTCCTCACTTTTTTGGGACACTAACAAAAAAGTGACAGGACTTCCCACCCCCCCTTACACAAGTGCATTTCAGCTGTGTTGAAATGCACCACCAGCGGCTGTCATTAGCCCGCAGTGAATGCGCTATGCATTCCAGATGGAAGTTGATCGGCGGGGATCCTGGTGCGAGGGAAAAAAGAAAATACTCCACGGTCCCTTTCCGGGAAGTTTAGTCTGTTGCTTAAAGCCTATATTGCTATTTAAATATATTGCACACTGCTTATGACAAACTTCGAATCATTTTAATGCGTAATTTAAGTACAGAGTTTTATAGGGTGCAAAAGATAACGTGCTACAGGTTAAAGCACATATATAATAGGAAAATAGGGTTGCTGCAGAAAAGTATTTTTAACGATGGTTGGGAAAAGTTGGCTCGGCTCCAATTTATAGGCTACAATGAGCAGTATTGTGCAGTGCATAAACAGCGCTTTTGCAGCATGTGCTTCAATCAGAGATGTCATAATTCTATTGGTCACCGGCACACATTTCACTACTGTATTTCGAAAAAACGTGTGGGAAAAGTGAAAGTAAATTGCAATGCTTTTTTGAAATGAGTGTTTTCACGATCTGACTTATTGTTGACTGAAATGCACACATCATTCTCGTCTGTCATCATGTGGGAGTCAAAAAAAAAGTTAGCTATTGTCCACTTTGTCCAATTCTATTACGACTTAATCGTAACATTTTGATACCTTATTATCAGATCAGGAGAGATTTTTTTTGTCTCTAACGAACTCAATATTTGCAAAGCAATAACAATTATTATATTCAATAATGTCTGGACATTGTTTATCGTCAGGGATTGACACCCTACATGTGCAAAAGGAGGGAGTACCATTCGCCAATACATCTTGAAAATATGTTAATTAATCTTTCCTCTTATAAATAGTATATATATATATATATTTTGCTGTGCAAAATTATTTCACTCACTAACCATATGTGATGTTCATATGTGCTCGTTTTTTTCATTTCATACAATTAAATGATATGCAATAAATGTATGTAATTGTCTTCAATAAGTTTCTCACTTTTCTTTTTACTTGTCCTCCTGAAAATCTTCTGCTTTTGTGTTTGAAACATAATGAAAAACGAACCAAGACGTGACGTAATACAAATTACTGCACTACATATTGACACTGTTCATATTGGGTGTTTATTTTTTTAATAAACACTCTGAGCAAATCAGAAACATGTTTATTTAATTCGAATATCGGTTATTTGTAAATTTACCCAAACTGATAGAGTAACAAATCAGAAAGTAATTCAAGGTCGAGGCACTTTCTTCTTTTTGACCCGGATGCTGCGTACAAAAACTCCATTGTTACAGATAAGTTGATCAAAACCACAAAAAAATAGATTAAGATATTCAGTGACCTAGATGTGACTGCATATTTGTTCTGACACGCTATTGTCTTAAACAGGTTCCATCATTTTGTCTTCAAAAGTCCAAATAAACTGTGACTGAAAAGTCCTTCTGAGAACATAATGATCCCAAAACGTTTTTTGTGTTAAACTTAATTACCAATCTGAACTATCTTTACAAACCACTTTGTTTATGGCAAATGAAGTATTACCTTATTTAAAATATGTTGGTACATGCATTACATCCTCATCTGTGAATCATTATGGGTTTGTATAATATAATTCCATTATGTTAATTTTATTGCAGAATGTGACCTGTGATTATTGTGTGCCTGTGTGTGTGCCTGTGTGTGTGTGTGCGTGTGTGTGTGCGCCCGTGTGTGTCTATATACAGTATATATCTCTATCTCTCTGTGTGCTTGTATGTTTGATTGTGTGTGCATGCATGTGAACTTAATTGTGAATATTTGGTTGTTTTTTCTTCAAGGACAGTATGTGAGGATCACATCTCTATGTGAATTTATTGTGACTCTGCATTTTCTATATTTGCACCCTACATCTGCACGTTTTCCTTTTGTTTGCTTCCTGATCTGTGTATGTGTGATGTGCCTGCTGTCTGTGTTTTTGGGACGCTGTGTGCGCACTGTCATTAGCCTCTCATCATTTGGCTTTGCCAATATCACCCTTTGACAATATCCTGTTTGTCAGTGGGCCTGGAGCAGACATGCTCTCAGAGAGGAAGGTGCAGTGAGGGCAGAAGCCATGTCAGGCATGTGAGGGGGGTGCTGATGTAGGTGCCAATGTAAGTCAGCCACTGTGGTGGGCAGAAAGAGGCTCAGCGCTGTTGAAACCAATCTGGCATTACAGATGTTACTTAGACATTTTGTCTTTTTCATTATTACTTTTGCCCTGCATTGGCGCAATAACTGAAAATGCCACTTTTCTGAAAAACAAGAGGGAAGCTCTTCTGTAAGTTCTGGGCCAAGGAATAGCCTTGCGGGCATCTTGTTTCACTGTTCCAGAACAATTTGTTTGTTGAAACAGGAAGACCCATGTGCCAAAATCCACTTTTAAAGAGAGACTAAGGTTTCTGAGAACAGCTTCAGTCTGGATTTCTCAGTTTTTTCAAACGGCTGTGAGCAAATCTTGTGAGCAAAAGATAAACACAAATGGCGCATTTCATAGAGAATAACCACATTGTCAAAGCACTGTAGATCAACAGTTATTCTGAGAAGTCTTGCAGTTATACGTTTCATACTTGCTAAATTTGTTTTAAAAAAAAGCCATCATCTGCGCCATCTGCCAGGGATGATGTGCTGCACAGCTTGTCAAAAAAAAAGGAAAAAAAGAAAAACCAGTTTTAACCCAACACTTGTATCCCACTCTGTTTTGTGTGATTTCCTCTGAGGTGTGTGCTGCTGCTGTGGTGGCTGATTTGCCCAGAGTGAGGGGAGAGAATGAGACAATAGTCGGGCTTGGGCTGAATTAAATGATTTTGCTGATGATTAATAGTGGTGCGGGCCACTGGCTCCTGCGATGTAGAGATGATAAATCGTGAGTGCAGCTCCGTGCAGCTGTGCCAGTGTTGGGTCTTAGCATGCACACACCATGCAATTTACAGCCAAGCCGTTTTCCTTCTTCCTCAATTTATCTAATTACATCTATTTGATCCAAGCAGTAGCACTGCTATATTTTGTTATTTAACATTAACCACACAAAAAATGGAATGACAACGAGAGAATAATTGTTTTCCTTTTCCCCATATAAAGAACATGTCTCGTTAGTTGCCATTTCAAATGGTCTGTTTATTTAGATTGCTTCATTATTGGGATATATCAGATAGACTTCCAATGCCTTTGCACTAGAACTGAAAAGCGTTTCTGTTTTTTGGAATTCATATGTTTCAAATACTTAAATGACATTAAGGACAGCTCTGAATTGTAAAAGATGTTTCCTGTAATATCCATGGTACCAGTGCGTAATGGCTATGTAAGCAATAAATCTATCGATTTTCCAATCATGCATTTATATGGAACGCAAGCGCTTTGTGGGCTGACGGCATAAGATGCAGCATGATGTTCAGTCAAGTAGCAGTACAGCAGTTGACAGACCCAAAAATAAGAGCTGGTTGGGGGTCTGAATTTTTTAGGTAGTGCCGGGCTGGAGAGGATCTGCTGTGTTGTTGTTTGTGTGTGATTCCGCATCACTTAACTCACGCCGGCCCGTGTGTGAGGTCGATGAGTGCCTGTGTGAATAATATGTGTGCTTGCATGTGTATGTTTGTGAGTTTGTGTCTGAGAAAACATGTGTGTGTGTCTCTTGTCTTCTTTTGGAGAAGAGGATGAGCAGAGGTCAAAAGTTAGAGAGCACAAGGCTGCTCTCAAAGTCATTAGAGTAATCCCTGCCCTGGGGAGCTCGAGCTCATTTCCTCTGCCCAGAACCCACTGAATAATATGTACATGCACATCCGTCATGGTACAGTACACAGTAAATTCAAGACTTGTCACTGCCCTTTTTTTTTTTTTAACTAATTTCCTGTATTTCAACACTGTGTTTGAGAGTCACACTCTTGCAGCATACTTTCATTTTAAAAGAAAAGTAGGTCTCTGAGGATATTAACAGAAACAAAAATACAATCTTAACATAAAAAATAACTGTGTGAAACTGTTTCTTGTTTTGAGGTAATCTATCTAATCTAAAGTAATTTAATTGATTACTCATACACAGGAGGTGTGATTACAGAAAAGCTGTGTTTTTACTTACAAGTAAGAAGCACACGTGTTACCTCAAAAGATGTAAAACAGGGCAGACACTCGGCCGAGGCCTGCAGGTTTAGTTTCATGCAACCAACTTGTTTTTCTTTTTTCAATCAGTATAGCTGTACTTAAAAAAAACATTGAGTCACTGTCAAGAGGAAATAGGGATGATAAAAGCAAAATCGTCTTTGAAGTGGTTTAACTAATCATAGTGGTATGATGAGCATTGTCCTTTAGTGTTTGTGGCAGCCATGACAATCAGGGACAGCAGTTCACTGATTTTCTCACACCAACATCATTCGAGGATTGTTTTGTGGGTGTTGCAAAGAAACAACAAAACAACCAGCGGTACTAAATCAAAACACATGTTCTTCTTATTTATATCAACTGAGTCAGACTGGATGTGCTAAACTGGGATTCTCACAGTCAATATGGACTTTAATCTGTAATTCAGGTTAAAGTAAAAAAAAAATGATACATCTGAAAAAGTAGAGTCTATTCCAATAGTGTTCTTTAACGAAAATATGTATTAATCTTTATTATCATATTGCTATGACCTTTTTTTGCTTGCTTGTTTTTTATACTTGTACACCTCATGATGAAATTGTAATAAAAGATGCCGTTTAGTTTAAATTAGTATTGTGAATTTATGATAACACATACTTTGCATGTTTTCTATCCCACTCTATTGTTTAAACTGTTTTCCAATCATTTACTGGTCATATTCACAAAACATGTATCAAGCCTGTCAAAAGACCACAATGCCTTGTTTAAAAATAAGAACACGCATTGATATCATATCTTTCGAGTATTTCATAAAGTCATTCATTTTCACAGCGAAAAATCAGACATTTTTCCTGATTTATGAGTGTGGTTCTCAAAAAACAGCAATGCAAAAAAAGGGCATACTGTATTTATACGCAGGTAGTTAGGGGTAAGAGTAGGTGTCTTAGCACATCCAGGTGGCAGCCACATCTGCGAATGTGACGAGATTCATTGTAGATACAGGGATAAAAAAGGAACCTCCTCCTACCTAAGTGTACAGTATATTAGAGGCAGAGCAAGGAAACGCTCACTCGCATATTCAATATTAAACAGACATCGGGGATCAATTAAGCTTCTTATTATATCAGAGTACGCTTTGCTCTTTCTATACAGTTCTTGCAGTCTTTGTGGCAGAAAGTCTCACTGTGCTTTAAAAAGTCATTAAGGGGAGACGCACAGTGTCATTAGAGAGTTGTCCTTGAAAGACTGGCTGCAGGTTATGTTGGTAATGAGGTGGTCGGGACTTGTTGGGGTAATTTTATATGTCTGAAAATGGACCCAAACAGAGAGCCTGTGACTTAAATAAATGCAACACAATCGCTCAGCAGTCCCATTTCACAAAAGGTGACAAAATAACAAAAGATCTTTCAAAGTAGCATACATATTTACAAATCTACACAAAAGCCAGCTTTAAGGAAAGCTCCTTAAATCAGCTTTAACTGAAATGTACTGCTGCAATAGAGCACATACAAACATCAGATGAGGGTTTAATCATTAACAGAGAACAGAAATTATCAAAATTGGGCAAATGTGTTGTTGCATGAAGAATTAACTCAAATTTTCTCTCTAGATTTTGGATTTAGGACAAAGGCCTTTTTTCCTTTTCCCAAAAAAACATTTCTCCCTTGTCAGCAAAGTTAACACAATTTGTTTAAACTGTCACTTTAATGAAAGTTTAGGGTTAGATGTGTTTGTGATTTAAATGCAATGCCTTTTTCCCCCTGCTGCAGTACTAATGTCATCAGGCTGCATTGCTGCCGTTTTCCTGTAGGTCCTATATACTACGGAACCAAGTTACTGTATGGCATTTATTTGAAAATCCAATGATTTAAAATTTCCTTCACTGCAGTGTATTTCCACAACTGTCATTTCCACAGCTTTTTAAAGGGACCGTACTTGGCATCAGTGAACAGCCAGCTAAGAGCCAAGCTAATGTGTTGGCTTGTGTAGAAACATTTATAGGGAATATGAATAACAATAGTTGGACCTTCCTAAAGCAACGTGCTAACTTGTAGGTGTTTTGTGAGGGGTGCTTATGAAAGTGTCCGTCATCAAGCAGTAGCAAAGGCAGGCATTCACATCCTCCACTGTTTATTTGTCTGCACGATAAATGTCCTCCCTTTCAGGACAATTAATGATGTAATTTATTAACATGAAAGGGGGGTTAAAGGTTTAACCGTAAGAAACGTATTTATTTTTCCGGACGGCAAACAGTATGCTTAGATATTTTAGTTTTGTCTCGTGTGGTTACAATGTTTTGATGCATGGTTTTCTGCCTGTAGAATCTATTTGCATGCACATTTTTACATTTCCCTCCGCATCAAATGCTTACAATGATACATGTGCTGTGTTTCACCATTCAGACAAGGTGAGAGTGAATCTTGCTTTGAATGCATGTACTTGTTTCTTTCTGATTGTTTGTGTTTTTTGTCATGTGTGTTGTACATGTGTGCGTGTGAGAGTGCGTGCGTGTTTATGACAGTGCCAGAAGGTGGAACATAAAGTAGAAAAACCCGGGTAGAAAAGAAGAAAGCATGTGTATTTGCCTTGATTTTTAATTGATCTATTCTTACATGTTTTGTTCAATCTTATCTGTTCGTTTAGGTCATCGAGAAAATTCCTCCATCTGTGATTTCAAGCCCCTATCCCCGTGCCCTTGGCTCTCTGAGGTAAAACACTTTTTACTTGATCTCTCTCTTTGTCTTTCTTTACACTGTAAATTCATATTCATGACAGTGAATGAAGTCAGATTTATAAAACAAGCTTAACAAAAATAATCACAGCTGTGGAAATTGTATCAAACATAATTATGGTATATAAAATTACAACTAGTCTTGTTGTTGTTTCTATTACACCTACACAATAAAATGAATATGAATTATTAATTCATATTAGACTCTCACATTAAATAGATAAAGGATACAGGCATCACTCATGATTTAAGTTTGTTATAGCACATTGCACATGTCTGTAATGCTCCCGTAATGGATACATAAGGTACGGTGGTTTGTCAATTACTATTATGGTAAATAGCACACACCTTAAATTTTGCCAACATCTCTCTCCAACGCATCTCTGTCTAACACCCTACTGCCATAACTTTGCTACAGCGCACTGCATGCATTTTCCCACGTTATTTAAACACACACACTGTTTTCAGTTGAAAAACAACAAAACCAGCACATAAAAGTCACTTATTCAAATGTAAATCCGTTGTTCAGATTTCAAAAATTCCAGAGACAAAAACAGCAACACTTTGAATGCTGGAATTGTTTAACATACACGGAGAGGAAAATGTCTCAAACACTGTTTCTGTAATGGCTTTGCTGATTTTTTCTATAATAAGTGTTGTGATGTGCTTTTTCAAAAGGATGAGAGCAAGTTTACGCTGATATTCATGACTACGCACCTTGTTGAAGATTGTATGTATGTGCACGTGTGAGTGTTTGTGTGTACTTGTACTCCTATCCAATGTTATTTACTTGATTGTGTCTAAGTGGGGCGTGGGATCAGTAGCTGGCCTTTCTCCAGCTCCACTTAACTTCAGGAGGGGAAGCAGGACAAAAGCCATCAGGGAAGACAAGGACAAATCATCTTTAGATGAAGTGTTTTAAGTGCTCCGATTCTCCTCCCACGTCATCACTGTGAATTAGGTGCCCTCTGCTCACTGCTAAGGGGTGTAGAATATAAACAATGCCAAGGGAACGGATGTTAAACGAATGAAAGTGGAAAACCATGAGGGTGTCTATCTTAGTCAGCCTCGTAAATCTCAGTTCCCTCGCCACGCTGCTGCGCTATACTGATGTTGCGCTCTGACAACCTGCCAGCCGAGCTTAGAGGGGCTGCGTGCGGTGTGGTCTAGTCGATCCTGTTCTTAGCAGTTTCAACCAAGGCAGACGTTGCAGGCAGAGCCATGTCTTTGTTTTATGCAAATCCATGCATATGAGGAGGGGGGGAGGGCGATGAGCAGTCTGTCCACGTAGCTCCAGGAGGACAGGCTGAGTGATGGAGACGGAGAGCCAGGTCTCCGTGTCCTTGCCTGGGGAAAGATTGTCCTGACTTCGGCCTGGACTGCCTAGCCACCACCAAGACATCGTGTCACTGCACTTCTACCCCACTAATGCAAGAGGAAAATAATTTTCCAGGCACACATGTATTTACAGTGTGAGATGTTAGGATGGCATGGAGTTAAAAGAGGTTAACGTTGGTGTGAGGCTGCCATTGTGACTCACCTGCGAGTGGCGTGTGTGTGAGTGTGTTATGAAGGCAGGCACACCTCAGGGGTTCGCCATGCAAAGAGACACTGGAGTTCAGAGCCCAGCAGGGAGTTGAAGGACCCAGAATATGCTGACAAAGATAAAACACCAGGTGTGTGTATATGCACAGTAAGTGTGTGAAAGAGGCCGTGAGAAAGGGAGCTAAGTGCAAATATAGACTGGGGAAGCAGGCCTGTGTGTGTTTGTGTCTCTAACTGTGTGCATGTGTGTGTTTTCAAGCATTCTGTAACAGGTAAGCCAGGCCACCAGCCATGTGTTTGCTGTATGGCGGGGTGGCTTAAGTGAAATTTGCTGAAACAGTGTTATCAAAGTACTTAAAACTATCCGTACCCCATGTCTTTTGCTTCCTTATATCGGTGGAGTTCATCAGGGCAGTACCTCGTGTGAATGTTTTCTAAATGCTTTTGTTCCCTCATCCTCTCTCGCTGAGCCACAGCTACGTGCTAACAGTAACGCTTGGTCAGAGGCTCTCCTATCACAGAGAGCTCTATTTCTGGGTGCCAGGATGTTAGTCTCAGTCATCGAGGGCAGATGAAATCGATCCAGATTGACCTGTCATGTGGAGGAGAAAATGACTGAGACAGAGGAGGGGCGCAGAGGCCATAGAGAGAAAGGGGTCGGCAGCGCAAAGGACCAAAACAACCTCCTGCTCCATATGGGTCAAAAGTCGAGGGATGATTTATTCAAGACTGGGTGTTCTTCTTCCTCCGCCCCTCCTCCCTCTGCTCCACCTGCCTCTCGGAAAGGAGTGAGAAACTGGAGACTGCTCCAGAGGAGCTGACTATATTTAGTCCGGGGGACTAAAGACACTGTGGTCTAACTTTAAAGTTAAAAATACTGATATCCATGTACAGTGAGATGGCCACAGTTTGCGTCATTAAATGGCAGCAAGCACTATATCTCAGCTTGAGCTGAGATATTGCAAAGCAGTTTGTAGCTTTCACTCTTATTGTTAGCCACATTCATTGGAGTCATCATTAGTACCACAAATGATTACATGTAATGCATATATATAAAACCTAAGCAATAAACTTACATTTTGCTCCAGAGCGTGAGAATAATGCTTTCCTAGCAAAGAATGAAAGAAAGCAAGACAGGGAAAAGATTTATGACTGCATTTGTATGTGAAGTGGTACTAGATTTAGCCCTGTGTTTGGGCAGAGCTCCACTTTGCTAATTATTTTCCTGTGACAGAGTTCTCAGCATGGCGCTTCTCTCTCACTCTGAGAAAAGAGGCTCAGCGGTAAGTGCTTAGTCAGCCCTGCTCTGGGTGTGAGATACTGTTGGGTCTCTGGTGGACTGTCGGGGAGGCGGAGCAGCATGGGACTGAGCCATCGCAAGGGCGAAAGCTTTGAGGAGAGGGCAGGCTCATCATCACCCATCAGTGAAAGGAAGGGCAGTAAAATACTACTGTTGGAGACAGTGTACGGAAGCTTTGTGTTGTATCTGCCTAAATAGTCATCCTAATGTGACAATATCCCTGTGAGATATGGTGGATTCATGATGGTTTGTTGGGACTGGGTGCCACTTGAATAGGCCTAGTGTGGACAACACTGTGGAAACTCTACAGGATCCAGTCATTAGCATTATATGGACTTAGAAATGCATGAATACATTGTCGTTTGAATGTATACTGCTTTGATCGCTGTGCCAATCTTAGTATTTCAGTCCATAAGAAACTGTCTGCTTTCTGTTTCTCTCCTCCCTCTCTATTTATACTCCAATGTCAAACTTGTCTTTCTTTGTATCTCCAGCCCTCCTTTTAGAGTGACACGCAGCTCCTCCTCTTCTGTCTACCCTGCTATCCTCCAAATGACTCTCCTCCTCCTCCTGAACAAACTTAGCTTCCTTCCCCTCGCCTCTGTACCCACCGTCACCTTCCCTCCCCTCTCTGCCTCACACTGCACCTGCTTCCCTCCCGCTCCCTCTCCAAGCGTCACTTTTCCCCTCCTCTCCTCCTCCACTCCTATTCTCCCCCTCGTTAGCTTGATGAATGGCTTCACTGCAGGGAAAGTGCTGATTTTCATCCCTCTGTCTGATTTCTGCTGGCTGTTATTAATTTCAAACACTCAGAGAAAAGCAAGTGAGTCAATAAATAAGGAAATGAACACACTTCATCCTGCCATACAGCGGCTCTCACAGTCATTCACCCAGATTGCGGGTCCTCTGTGGAGGCCGGCCTGCATTTATACTGATAGAGTTAAGCTCCATCTCTTGAATCACAACATGTTTCAGTATTTTTTACAGCGAAAATAAAAGTTGGTTGGTACCAGTGCATCATATCAAAGGTAACTGGAGCATTTTCAGTATCCTGCTTCACTCAGACGAACAGGACCAGAGGGAGTCGAATGGTACAAAGTAAATAACTCCAAAGAGACATGCAGTCCTATCTCATCTTTCACACCAGTGCACCGTTTAAGAAATGTATACATAGGGTGACAATGGGAAGAGATATAGAGAGGATGCAGGGTTAAAGAGAGGCAATGAGAGGCAGCAGCCCAACAGAGTTATTGCTGTGCATTAAACGATGCTGTCCACACAGTGTAGCTGTGCTCTATGTCTAAGTGCACATTACTTACATTCCAGGCTTAATGCATTGTGCTTGCCCGTTAACATAAAACACAAATAGCCTCTGAGACGATACGATTGTCTCACTTTTGTGCTGTCAGACAGGAAACGCTTGCACCAAAAGTTGTTATTTTCTATTTTATGTATTTAATTAAAATGAGTTAGGGTGTCCAATCAAAAACGGGATCACCATAATGCATGCACAGACACAGGAATTAAAGCCTGAGATATATCGTCACGCTGTTTACAAAGTGTTAAGACAAACAGTCTGCTGGAATATATCCTGAGACAGGTTTCTACAGTTGTGTGCTCTGCTCTGCAGCGACAAGGCTTATGTTACATGTAGCAAAGAACATT